>NC_056515.1:5754976-5822466 GCF_014905685.2 Nematolebias whitei | reverse complement strand
TTTTTTTTTTTTTTTTTTTTTTTTTTTTGTCTTTCAGATACACTTGGACCTATACCTGGACCTACCATTCTGTGTTCGTCTGTCTCTCCTTCCTGTCCTCTCAACCAGCCGGTCAAAGCAGATGGCCGCTTGTCCTGAGCCTGGTTCTACTGGAGGTTTCTTCCTGTTAAAAGGGAGTTTTTCCTTTCCACTGTTGCCACTTTGCTTGCTCAGGATGGGAGACTGCAACAAAGCCAAGATTCAACTTGTCTGCTGATTCTTTAGGTAGAGAACTTTACTAATTGGCTTTTATGTATGTGAATGTTCCTGTAAAGTGCCCTGAGACAACTTTGTTGTGATTTGGCGATTTGGTTTATAAATAAACTGAACTGAATTGAATTGTTTCACTGCAGTAATGTAGCTTGTTTCATGGAACCAGTTGGTTATGTAGGTTCTGGAGGGTAAAGGAGACCCAGTTTTTTTAAAAAATTGTCAATGTTTCATACAATGATCTGTACACAATAACTGGATTAAATCCAGTGTGATGTCCAGTTTCAGTCCAACTGAAGAAACTGGGAAAATTAAATAAAGTAGTGTTTAAGATTTAATCACTGTGCGAGAGGCGGGGGACACCTGGACAGGTCTCCAGTCCATCAGTCCACCTATCAGCCTAACATGCATGCTTTTTATCTGTGGATGGAAGCCGGAGTACCCAGAGAGCATGCATGGAGAGAATATGCAGTCTCCACCCAGAAAGGTACTGGGACAGGATTTGAACTAACAACCTCTATTTGCAAGCTCTACTGACTGCGTCACTGTGCCGCCATAATAATGTAAAAACTATGTTTTTTTGTTTGTTTTTGAATTCACCATATTTTCATTTGGTTTACCCACATTTCATTGTATTAGTTTAGATAATTTTTAGACTTTTATTCAAATGTTGATTCAGTTTTGGAAAGAAAAGAACAGAATGTAGATTACGAGGAAATTTCTCTAAAGAAACTCTTAAGGTGCATTCACACTAGCCCTGTTTAGTCCGCTTTAATCGAACTCTAGCTCGTTTTCTTTGAAAGTCCGGTTCGTTTAGGGAGGTGTGAACGCGCCATCGAACTCTGTCACGGAACAAAAAGGTGAACTCTGGCCTGGGCTAAAACCTAGGTCTTGGTCCGGTAGAAGAGAACTCCAGCACAGTTCGAGTACAGTGTGAATGTAAACAGACTGAGCCCCACTCCACAGGACAAACAAACATGCATTTCTCTGACCTTATATGGAGCCGTCAGCTGCCTTGTGTGAAAAACAATATTCTCTGTGGTCTTCTGTCTCTTCTTCTGCTCATGTTAAGTCCATTTTTGAAAAATGACAAAATATAACTTCTAAAACTGCTAAAACTTGATGCCACTTCGTTTTTATTTTTATTTACAGAAGAAGAAGAAGACGTGTCTTCAGAAGTTTTTGTGTCGTTTCTTTCAGTAGTTCTTGGTGCAGCGCCCCCACAGGCGAGCGGAGGAACAGGTTGGTTCAACAGGTTGGCTCGACTGCACAGTGCAGTGTGAATGCAAACGCACCAGCTCAAATGTAACTAAATGTCATGAATATTGGTCCCCAACCGAACCGAGTCTACTGGACTATCGTGTGAAAACGACCTTAAATTCTTGTTGTTCTGATGAGAGTTCTTTAAATCCCAGGTCTGTGTTGTTGTTTCTGTCCAGTTTAAATTTTATCCTTGTTGATTTTAGAACAACTAGTTTGAAACAAAGCACATACTGTATGTTTGATTTACAGGAGAGAGCAGCAGGCTGCTGTTGCTGCTTCATGCTTAATGATGGCTTCATTAAAACATATCTGTCCCTCTAACTAAGCGCACATGGCCACGCTGTTATATCAGACAAAGACTTTGTCAAACCACAGCTGAACCTCTGAAGAACCATCCTAACTTTACAGATATTTGATCTGTTTCTGGTTTTACAGAACCTCCACTGCCCTGGACACTGGTTCAGCATCAATACAATTATTCACTCCAGAAGGAGAACGAGTCAAGACAAATCCAAGCTGACAGTTTGTTCTGCATTTTATAAATGTTCCTGTTGAACTTGGGGTAATGGGGGGGGGGGGGGGGGGAGATTACTGGGTCTCCACAGACAAAAGCACAGAATATCCCTAACCTAGGTCTTTCCCTACTTTAGGGACACACAAAACATAAAACAAATCTATTTCTATATTTGTTGTTTAGCTCTTTAACATAGAAGATTGGCGTTAATGCTCACTTTGTTTCTAAAAGCTCAAGCTGCTGTGAGACAGGTGTTGTGCCCAAAAATGTTATCAAATGCTGTGGGAGCCTGAGTGACTCATTGTTTCTGCTGCTCTAACACTTGCATTCAAAGAATATTAACACTAAAAGACATACAGGTATTTAATTTTACATAACTGTACTGTGATCACGTTTTTAAATAACTGATCAAAATTAAAACATGAATCATTTTAAATTCTGACTGTGCTGATTTTGTTCATTTTGTTTCTCTAGTTTTACTTTATATTTTACCAAACATGTAGTCCTTTAATGTTTAATTTTATCACCACACAAAAGTCCATAAATAGTTTTGTTCAAATATAACAACCCCCATTTTTTTTCTTTATATAACCTAATATTTGGTTGTTATTATTAACCATAAGAGGAAATAAAATTAAAAACAAACAAAAAAACAAACACCAAAAGCACCTGAAGAACAGATCCTGACAGTGCAGGAACCAACTGAAAGGAAATCTGTTCCCAGTCCAGATTCAACCTCGGGGTTTCCATTGAATGTCTATCCTTCAGTGGCTTCTATGGATGGCTTTGTCTTCCCTAATTTATGAAGTGTGTGAAGATTTGAAAATAATTTACAACAATTTCTGTGGAATCAAAATTCCCACGAACAAGCTTTCTCCCTGAGTTATTTTTTAATCAAAAATCAGAGCTATTCAGCTTAATGGATCTTGTGTACTTTTTTCTTCTTCTTTCAGCTGCTCCTTCTTCAGGGGTCGCCACAACAAACTAACTTGTACAAAGACTTGATAATTGTTTTTATGCTGGATGTTCTTCCTGACGCAACCACAGACACAGAGCTACCACAGCCCTCTGTGTGGAGCAGAGAGCTGCTGTCTAGGACACCCGGGGGAGCAGATGGTAGGGGTTAAGGGCCCTGCTCAGGGTCCCAGAGTGGGGCAAATGAGGGTGGATGCAGGTGTGGGTGCGTCACCTTTCCCATCCACATTTTGATGTTGTCGGTCCTTGAGGTCGAACCAGCGACCTTCCGATTACGAGATTGCCTTCTCTGTGTGCCACGAGTATTAATCTGTAAAAATGTGTAATCAACCACAGATTCTTCAAGAACATTCTCTACAACAGTTTCAGTGTAAAAACCAGTCTCGTGTGTCCGAGCTGCTTGCAGGGACGCCGTCACAGACCAGAGAAAAGATGTGAGCAGCTGCTCTGCGTCACCTCCACGTCTCGCCACTCCTCTGCAGAACGTGCAGAAAAACAGACATGATTTATGTTGTAAGTGGTAAATGGAATAGACTGTACTTATATAATGCCTTTCTATCTTATGGAGATACTCAAAGCTCTTTACAAGCATCTGTGCCTCATTTACCCATTCATACAGCACTCTACTAGATCTATACAAAGCTAATTGAACAAATCATTCTAAAGAGACTAATCACATTGATGGGACACACATCAGAGGCAATGGGGGGGGGTTCAGTGTCTTGCCTAGGGACACTTCGGCATGTGACTGCTGGTGGATTCGAACCCTTAACTCTTGTATTGGAGGACGGCTGCTCTAACCACTAAGCCACAGCCGCTGTTGTCTTTTCACAGTGGGTTTCAGTCACAGCAAAAATTTCATTAAACAATGATTTCTTGTTTTTTTTCTTTACCTGTGTGGTAGTGGCTAAGGTCGTTTTCACACCAGATAGTCCGGTAGACTCGGTTCGGTTCAGGACCAATATTCATGACCTTTTGCTACATTTGAGCTGGTGCGTTTGCATTCACACTGCACTGTGAAGTTGAACCAACCTGTTGAACCAACCTGTTCCCCCGCTCGCCTGTGGGGGCGCTGCACCAAGAACTACTGAAAGAAACGACACAAAAACCACTGAAGACAGTCTTCTTCTTCTTCTGGAAATAAAAATAAAAATGAAGTGGCATCAAGTTTTAGCAGTTTTAGGAGTTATATTTTGTCATTTTTCAAAAATGGACTTAGCATGAGCAGAAGATGAGACAGAAGACCATGGAGAATGTTGTTTTTCCACACAAGGCAGCTGACGGCTCCATATAAGGTCAGAGAAATGCATGTTTGTTTGTCCTGCGGAGCAGGGCCCGGTCTGTTTACATTCACACTGTACTCGAACTGCACTGGAGTTCTCTTCTACCGGACCGAGACCTAGGTTTTAGCCCGGGCCAGAGTTTGCCTTTTTGTTCCGTGACAGAGTTTGATGGTGCGTTCACACCTCCCTAAACAAACCGGACTTTCTAGGAAAACGAGCTAGAGTTCGATTAAAGCGGACTAAACAGGGCTAGTGTGAATGCACCCTAATCCACAGTACCAGTTCTGAGCTCGAAACAAGATATTTTAATCTATTTTTGCTAAATCTTTGGAGTAAACTTTGCTTGTTGGAAAAATATCTCATGAACCACTGAGTAGATTTTAATTAAAGTAATCAGTGGATAAATATCTACAAGTGATTACTGTTTAGAGTCAACCCAATCAAAGATGGTCACTATAGCTAATGGACATTAGCCAGGACAAAAGTGGCTACGTATCAGTCGGTTTAACAGATACTGGGCTAAAATGTGCTGTGGTATTTGCCGAGAGTAACTCGCAACACTTCTCGCAACATTTCATGAAATTGAGCATATTAATATTTTCAAGGTTTGATTAAAACAGCTATAACTCCATCATTTCTCAAAATAAGATGATTTGGATCTAGAACTCGGTGATGATATACATTCCTCCATTAATCAATGGACTTTTTATTCTCTGTGTTTTAATGAAGCTACTGTAAGAGGCCTCTCATGCTCATAGAAGCAGCAAATGTCTCACTTAACTCTCAAAACATGGAACTTTTCCACTGATTATGGATGCGTGTGAACAGAGCTCTGTCTCTGGGGGATAAAGGATAAAAATTTACATTTATTTGTAGGAATAAAATAAACTGTCTTGATGTTTTTTGTTTTGTTTTGTCTGTTTTTTTGTGAAATACAAGAGAAGGTGGCAGCTGAAGTGGAAAACTATTTTCATTAAGCTTTCTCAGGAGACAAAAAGTCTTAAACTTTCCTCTATAAGTTGTGAGGCTCACAATGGTAAGTACACATGAGAGTTTACATATGAGTTAATGTCCAAAAATAGAGGCAATTCATCCACACATTTCTGTAGGACTATCAAACTGGATTATATAAAAAAAAAAAAAACATTGTATTTCAGCTCAAATCCCTTTGCTGTTAGTTTCAGTTTCCTGGAGAGTCACTGGAGGCACGGAGGCTGTTCACAAAAACAAGGTGGGCTTCAGTTGGCCTAAAAACTCTAAAGTGAGCATCACTGAGATCCCTCAGGAAGAAAAACCCAACATCTAAACCTGCTGTAGGTGAGCGAAGCATGACGTCCTGTCTTCAACGAGACAATCTGAGTTCCAGGTGCTGAAAACTTTTTAAATACACTGATCAGACCACATGAAGAGAAGACAAATGGAAAGAGGTCAAATGGTCACAGAGGTGCACCAAAATACTTTAGAGAGGCTGAACTCAGTCTGAAATTGTACATTTTTTTTACAGGGACATATCAAGATGTAGTAATTTTATCTACAATAATTACAAATTCTTCACAAAGGGAGATGCAGTCCTTGAGTTGTGCTGCTATCCAAACAGTCTCTATGTTATTTGTCATTTTTAATTAAGTTTTATGCAGAATTTAGAATAAATTTTTGCATAAAAATACATTTATTTATAATAAATAAATAAGAATAATTTCTGGACTATAAGCCGCTACGTTTTTCACATGCTTTGAACACCGCGGCTTATAAATGCTGCAGATAATTTGTTTTTTTTTTTTGTTTTTTTTTTTGGATGGGCTAATGAGCTTCATGCCACCAAAACTTTTAGCCTCGTTACACCCAAGTGCTCACATAGCTGCCCAATACACGTCTCTTGGGGGTGTGGATCCTCATGACGCTTGCCATTAAGCAACACCTTGGTGTATTAGCTTCTTCTGTTAAACCAAGTCTCAGAAACCTTGGCATTATTTTTGATTCTACCATGTCACTCCGTGCCATTCTCATGGATTAATTAGAAATTGATTTTTTTTTTCAACTAAGATTGCTAAATCCTATAGTTAGGGTCGGCTTGGGTTTCCTGAGCTGTCCCTTAGTTATGCTGCTATAGGCTTAGACTGCTGGAGGACAAACTGACCACAATTTTCACTCTACTACTGTCTTTACAGGTCCTTCTCAAAAAATTAGCATATTGTGATAAAGGTCATTATTTTCCATAATGTAATGATAAAAATGAAACTTTCATATATTTCAGATTCATTGCACACCAACTGAAATATTTCAGGTCTTTATTTGTTTTAATACTGATGATTATGGCATACAGCTCATGAAAACCCAAAATGCCTGTCCCAAAAAATTAGCATATCATGAAAAGGTTCTCTAAACAAGCTATTAACCTAACCATCTGAATCAACGACGTAACTCTAAACACCTGTAAAAGTTTCCTGAGGCTTTTAAAAACTCCCAGCCTTGTTCATTACTCAAAACCACAATCATGGGTAAGACTGCCGACCTGACTGCTGTCCAGAAGGCCATCATTGACACCCTCAAGCAAGAGGGTACGACACAGAAAGAAATTGCTGAACGAATAGGCTGTTCCCAGAGTGCTGTATCAAGGCACCTCAGTGGGAAGTCTGCAGGAAGGGAAAAGTGTGGCAGAAAACGCTGCACAACGAGAAGAGGTGACCGGACCCTGAGGAGGATTGTGGAGAAGGGCAATTCCAGACCTTGGGGGACCTGCAGAAGCAGTGGACTGAGTCTGGAGTAGAAACATCCAGAGCCACCGTGCACAGGCGTGTGCAGGAAATGGGCTACAGGTGCCGCATTCCCCAGGTCAAGCCACTCTTGAACAAGAGACTGCGTCAGAAGCATCTCGCCTGGGACTGCTGTTGAGTGGTCCAAAGTTATGTTCTCTGATTACAGTAAATTTTGCATTTCCTTTGGAAATCAAGGTCCCAGCATCTGGAGGAAGAGAGGAGACACAGAATTCACATTGCTTGAGGTCCAGTGTCAAGTTTCCACAGTCACTGGGGTGTCATGTCAGCTGCTGGTGTTGGTCCACTGTGTTTTATCAAGTGCAGGGTCAATGCAGCTAGCTATCAGGAGATTTTAGAGCACTTCATGCTTCCATCTGCTGAAAAGCTTTATGGAGATGAAGATTTCATTTTTCAGCACGACCTGGCACCTGCTCACAGTGCCAAAACCACTGGTAAATGGTTTACTGACCATGGTATTACTGTGCTCAATTGGCCTGCCAACTCTCCTGACCTGAACCCCATAGAGAACCTGTGGGATATTGTGAAGAGAAAGTTGAGAGACGCAAGACCCAACACTCTGGATGAGCTTAAGGCCGCTATAGAAGCATCCTGGGCCTCCATAACACCTCAGCAGTGCCACAGGCTGATTGCCTCCATGCCACACCGCATTGAAGCAGTCATTCATGCAAAAGGATTCCCAACCAAGTATTGAGTGCATAACTGAACATGATTATTTGAAGGTTGGTGTTTTTTGTATTAAAAACACTTGTCTTTCATTGGTGGGATGAAATATGCTATTTTTTTGGGACAGGCATTTTGGGTTTTCATGAGCTGTATACCATAATCATCAGTATTAAAACAATTAAAGACCTGAAATATTTCAGTTGGCGTGCAATGAATCTGAAATATATGAAAGTTTCATTTTTATCATTACATTATGGAAAATAATGACCTTTATCACAATATGCTAATTTTTTGAGAAGGACCTGTACTTACTCTGCTCAACATGTTTTGTATTTGTAATTATTTTTTCTATCCTTGACATGTGTTTTGTTTTTGTCTTTCAGATACACTTGGACCTATACCTGGACCTACTATTCTATGTTCGTCTGTCTCTCCTTCCTGTCCTCTCAACCAGCCGGTCAAAGCAGATGGCCGCTTGTCCTGAGCCTGGTTCTGCTGGAGGTTTCTTCCTTTTAAAAGGGAGTTTTTCATTTCAATTGTTGCCACTTTGCTTCCTCAGGATGGGAGACTGCAACGAAGCCAAGATTCGACTTGTCTGTGGGTTCCTTAGATAGAGAACTTTACTAATTGGCTTTTATGTGAATGTTCCTGTAAAGTGCCCTGAGACAACTTTGTTGTGATTTGGCGCTATATAAATAAACTGAATTGAATTGTGTCAAAAGCTGAATTAGAGATAGAGATTTAGAATTCATTTTAAAATTCTAGTTCTAACTTTTAGAGCCCTGAGTGGTCAAGCCCCAGTCTATATATCTCTGACCTTTTAGAGCCCTACTCCTCTTCTCACAGTCTCAGATCTTCCAGTCAAAGTCTGTTCATAGACCCATACTTTTATTACATCTCATCTGGATTATTGTAACTGTCTTTTCATTTGGGTGGGCGGCTGTGGCTTAGTGGTTGGAGCAGTCGTCCTCCAATGCAAGATTTGGGGGTTCAAACCCCACAGCAGTCACATGCCGAAGTGTCCCTGGGCAAGACAATGAACCCCTCATAGCCTCTGATGTGTGTCCCATCGGTATATGAATGTGATAAAGCTCTGATTAGTCTCTTTAGAATGATTTGTTCTATTAGCTTTGTAGAGATCTAGTAGAGTGCTGTATGAATGGGTAAATGAGGGCACAGATTGTAGTGTAAAGCGCTTTGAGTATCTCATTAAGATAGAAAGGTGCTATATAAGTACAGTCCATTTACCATTTGTTTGACCAAGAAGGATCTTGACCATTTGCAGACAGTTCAGAATGCTGCTGCAAGACTTTTAACACAAGGAAATACAGCACATAACACCAGTTTTAATCTCTTTACATTGGCTACCGGTACATTTTAGAATTCATTTTAAAATTCTAGTTCTAACTTTTAGAGCCCTGAGTGGTCAAGCCCCAGTCTATATCTCTGACCTTTTAGAGCCCTACTCCTCTTCTCGCAGTCTCAGATCTTCCAGTCAAAGTCTGTTAATGGTCTCACAGACTAATTTAAGACCAGAGGGGATAAAGCTTTTAGGGCTGTGGCCCCCAGACTGTAGAATGTGTTGACTCTGACTTTGCGCTGCCTTGATTCTCTTAATAGTGTTAAAAAGCAGCTGAAGACACATTTGTTCATATTGGTTTTTAATTAATTTTATTTTGTCTTATGTCATACGTATGTTTTTTTTTTTTTTTTTTCATTCAACCTTTATTTAGACAGGTTAATTCCAGTGAGCCTCGAGGACTCATTTACAAGAGAGACCTGATTTCAACAAAGACTGATGGCAACAATGGACAACAGTGACAACAACAGACATAAAAGAGGCGTACAGATTGTTTTTTTTTTAACAAATTAAAATAAGATGGCAAAAAAGAAGCAAAAACAGCTAGATTTTAAGGTGAATGTATAAAAACTAAAAACAATGTTATATGTCTCCTTCTGTTTTATCTTTTGTGTTTTTATGTATTTTATTCTGTAAAGCACTTTGTGGTTTCTGACCTCTAAAAGATGCTATATAAATAAAGTTTACTTATTTACTGACTTACTCTGTGAGACTACCTGTATAAGTAAAGGTAAAAAATAAAATGCAATCTGACCAGGTCTCACAGGTCCACAGTGAAGTGGGAAAAAATGAATGGGGAGGAGGGAAACTTCGTTCCCCACTCCCTTTGGGCCACAATGAAGTATTGGAGCCTATCAAAATAAGTATGAATTGTGCATTAATGTGGCATTTTGAGCTTGGTGGAAGGCTTGGATGACTAGCAGCAAGAAATTGTTTACTAAAACTGGCCGCGGCTTAAAGACAACTGCGGCCTATATATGCTTGTGTGTGTGTGTGTGCGCGCGGCTTATATTCAGGTGCACTCTATAGTCTGGAGATTAAGACAAATCACTTTTTAAAGAACAGTGGACTTTGTTACAGACTGCTATTGTGAAATATTGTCTCCAGAAAGCTGGTAGTATTTGTATCTGAGGAGAATAAACTAACTAAGAGGAGCAAATTGCTGCACTGATGTCTTCACAAAATAACTTCAACTTCAAGTAGGTTTTATTGTCATTCGCATCACATGTGGTACATGAGGGGGAACAAAATTGTGTACACAAGGTCCCTATTACATCCAACAATAGCAAAAATATAAAGTGTAAAAAGAAGGAGTAAATAAGGATCTAAGATATACACTAAGAAATATGCTAAACACTAATAGTGCAAAACAATATGTCATTGAAATACAATAAAATGCAATACAATAAAATACAATAAATAAGTGCAGGCATTTCAGAAATGTTACATTCAGTTCAATTCAATTCAATTTAAAAATACTTTATTAATCCCAGAAGGAAATTATACTGTATGTTGTGGTAACTCATCATCCTGGTTTTATTAAAGAGTTATTATAGATGCTGATTGCTGTGGGCAGGAAGGATCTCAGTGGTCTGTCTTGCAGTGGAGCTAAAGAAGCCTCTGACTGAAGACACTCTCTTGTTATATGACAGTCTGATGAAGAGGATGTTGAGGGTTGTCTATAATGTTCTTCATTTTATGAAGAATCCTTCTTTGTTCAATCATCTCCAAAGGTTCTAGAGGAGTCCCCAGAACTGAGCCAGCCTTCTTTATGAGCTTGTTGATCTTTTTTAAGTCACTTGCTCTGGTGCTGCTACCCCAGCAGATGATGGCAGAAGAGATAGTGCTCTCTACAACAGACTTATAGAAGATATGCAGCATCTTGCTGCAAACGTTGAAGGACTTCAGCTTCCTTAAGAAGTACAGTCTGCTCTGTCCCTTCTTGTAGACTGCTTCACTGTTGCATTTCCAGTCCAGGTTGTTGTCCACGTGAACTCCAAGGTATTTATACTTTTCCACCACCTCCACTTCTTCTCCCATGTTGGAAATAGGGTTGGACCTGTTCCTATTTCTCCTGAAATCTACAATCATCTCTTTTGTTTTGTTCACATTCAAGATGAGATGATTGTTTCCACACCATGCCACAAAGCAGTCTACCAGTTCTATTTTGTATAGGCTTCGCCCTTTAAGGCTATCGCTAGTGGGTTTATCCCATCGTGCGCAGCACAGCACTGAAAACTTTAGTCCGCGCCCACTGGCTGTGTGGGCCCCACCCTCGGTCCGTATAAATTACGGTAAGACCGGGCAATCGGCTCCCATTTTTTCTTCAGCCAGCTAGATAGCACTGTCAGAAGAACAAAGAAGGAAAAGATATCCATCTTTGACTGGCACAACCTTTGCTAAGGATGCCTGGGTCTCCGCCACGCCAATCTCCTGTCGTCCCGGTGAGCTCTTCCTCCCCGAGGAGAAGCAGAGACGAGCAGCCTTGTTCAAGGTAAGTGCTGAGGAGTGTTTTTCCGTGGCGGGTTGCTACCCGCTGGACGACGTCATCACCTTTTCTAACGTTTTTTTTCCTCGTCGTGAATCGGATGATTCCCTTGAAAAAGGCAATGTTAGCAGTAGCTCCACTGAGTGTTTTTCCATGGAGGGCTGCTACTCACTGGACGACACCATCGCCTTTTCTAACGCTTTTTCTTCGTGGTGAATCGGATGATTCCCTCAAAAAAGGCAAAGCGGGCAGCAGCTCTGCTGAGTATTTTTCTGTGGCAGGGCACTATGCGAGGGACGACGCCACCGCCTTTCTTTGATGCAGAGTTACGCAATGAATCAAATGATTTCCTCTGAGAAAGGCGATGCTGGAAACAATCTCACTGCCCCTTCCCTCCTGGAGAGTGTAGTGACAGATGTAGTGAACTAGGCCTCCGACCAAAACCTGTCTCTGAAGACCTTCATGGGACAGGAACTGTTATTTCATTGATTTGAATCCAGAAATACAAATTAGCTCATCCAGAGACTGTCTAATTGTATCCTGAATTAATCAATTGAAATAACACTCTTCTTTTTATATTATCATTACTATTTTACAATATCTTGATAATCAAAAGTGTGTTTAGTTCATATCATTTCTAATGTTGAAAGTAAACCACTCATTTAAATCAACTGTGAAACAGTATTAATGTTTTTTAAACCTCATTTAAATTAGAAATCAAGTTAAATGTCTATTTATGTTCCCCTTAACAACTCCCTGCTATCCCCCTCGCCTCAGGTCAAGAGTCTTGGTGTCATCCTCGACACCACTCTCTCCTTCACTTCACACATCAACAATATCACTCGGTCTGCCTATTTCCATCTCCGAAATATTAACCGTCTCCGCCCTTCTCTCACACCCTGCTCCACAGCCATCCTTGTTCACAGTCTTGTGACTTCTCGGATTGACTACTGCAACTCCCTTCTTTATGGCCTCCCCAACAAATCTCTCCAGAAGCTACAATTGGTCCAGAACTCAGCTGCCCGTGTCATCACTCAAACCTCCTCCTATAACCACATCACTCCAGTCCTGCAGCAGCTCCACTGGCTCCCAGTTAAATCACGCATCATCTTCAAAATTCTTCTTCTCGCTTTCAAAGCTATCCACAACCTTTCCCCTCCGTACCTATCTGACCTCCTACACATCTCCATCCCCTCTCGCTCTCTCAGATCCTCCTCTTCACTACACCTCCATGTACCCTCTGCCCGCCTCTCCACCATGGGGAGCAGGGCCTTCACCTGCTCTGCCCCTCATCTCTGGAACTCTCTACCCCCTGACTTAAGAAACACCACCTCTCTTTCTCTATTCAAGACTGCTCTGAAAACACATCTCTTTAGACTCGCTTATCCTTAACTTTGCTGTATGTATTTTATATTCTTTATGTATTTTATATTCTGTATGTATTTTATATTCTTTATGTATTTTATATTCTTTACGCATTTTATATTCTGTATTTATTTTATATTCTTTATGTATTTTATATTCTTTATTCCTGTTGATCTTTGTTCTTAATGTAAAGTGTCCTTGGGTGTCATGAAAGGCGCTTTTTAAATAAAATGATTATTATTATTATTATTATTTAAAAGGAATTATGCATTTTGATCTTCTGTCTAAATGAGAAGTCAGTGATGTCGGTCGAAAGTCAGAGACAGTCAGAAAACAAGTTATTAGAACGAACTGTATTGTTTTTAAACCTAGCAGAAGATAAATAACTGCCACTGGCACCGCCTCCTTTCACATCTTCAAAACATTTCTCTGTCTGTACTAAACGTTCCTAAACATTCTTGCGCCCTCTCTTGACTTTTAATAACCCTCTGACATCACTAGAACCAACCCCTGTTGGTTGTTTCAACCAATTAGGAAGTACTAAGTGACCGGAAGTGAGGACTCTTTAAAAAGTCAACACTTCCTGGAACTATTCAGTCTTTCATGGAGTCTTCTCGACTCTTCAGTCTTTGATCTGAGGCTTCTCGACTCTTCAGTCTTTGATCTGAGTCGAACTCAGTCTCTGATTATGGAGTCTTCCTGAGAGTTCCTAAGGAACTTTCAGATTTAATCGATAGCTGATGGATTTGACCATGAGACGAGGGTCCGTCCATCTCAGCGGAGACACAGCGCCTTGCTGTGAACTCACCCGGGCGTAACACCCTACAACTTTGAAGGAAGCTTGTCTGTTTAACGGAGTAAACCACACGACTTCTGACGATGCCCAGCCACCCTGACCGGAGATGCTGTAAAAGGATCGTACTAATGGACTTCTGTTCCGGAGTGGAGGTATCCCCCGTCTAAGGTACTGAAGTCTCTACACGTCCTGAAGTGTACCGGAGGTTTGAGCTGGTGTTGAAAGAAGCATGCTAATTCTGGTCAACAAAACATACACTATCCTTCATCCATCTCCACCTTCCTCTAAATCTCTACTCTTGTAAATCTTTTCACCAGTAAATCAATCTAGATGCCTTCAGAAATGTTCTGTTGTCTTGTTAGTAAAGCGTGCCAAGTTTCATTAATCAGAACCAGATCAACAAATCCATGTGTACAATGGTTTGATGTTAGATTTTGATTATGTTAAATAAATGACCGCATTTATTCTGATGGGTCAAAAAAAAAATAACGCCTCATGTCACTGATTAAACAATCCATCACAGTTATCTCGTCCCATGGCATTAATTTAACTCAAAAAAGAAAGAACCCGTTTTATTTAAATTTTTTGTAGTGAAGCGACAGTTAAGCTGTCCCCCACATTTCACTACATTTGGTGGGCCCGTACGTGTTTTAGATAACATAAATGGTGGCCCGTGCGTCCACAGCAAAGCTGTCCTGACATACTACACAGAAGAAGAGCGGTCGAGAGTATACTCAGCCACCTCAGGTCTTCCCACGTTGGCGACCACACCGCTCCCAGCTGTCTGCGCCCTCCTCTCAGAGGAGGCTGCTAACACAAAAGGACTTTCCATCCCTCGCCTCCCTCCGCCCTGATCGGATGATCTGGTGGGAAGGTTTGGCTCCTCCCCGGCTCGTCGCCCTGATCCCTTCTGGCCTCGCTGTCATCGACAACATGACATCACACTGGAACGAGGCTGCAGCTGGGCCCGGAAAGCTGAAGACCTCCGTCTATACCTTCGCCTCCATCTCCAGAGTGGAGGGTTTTTACCGATTGGGGTTTTTCCCTCGGTTCCCCCCACTGGAGCAAAGCCTGGTGGAGGCACTTGGGGCAAAAGCTTCCAGGATGGACTGGCAACCTATCCCTCCAGGGAAGCATGAGCAGAGGGTGACAAAGCTCTCCAACCGAGCTAACTAGTGCACATCCCAGGCGGTCGCGGCTAACAACAACATTGCTCTGCTGGCCTACTGCATCTCAAAGAGGCTGGAGGAAGCAGACCTGCTGGAGGAGACAAAGAGCTCTCTCTGTAAAGTCGTTGACGTCATTTTAAACATGTGCGCCACCTCTGCGGTCTGCCTGTCCCGCATCGCCGCCTGGATGACCATGATCCAGAGGACCGCCTGGCTCCGCCTCTCGCCATCATTGTCTGAGAGGCTGCAGAAAGACCTCAACCCAGAGGCGCTGTTCGGGGCCAACTTCAGGACCATCCTTGAGAAATCGCAGAGATCCAAGGAGGTCTCAGAGACTGTACACCATCTGGTAACATCACAGTCCTCCTCCCGCCCCTCCGGCCACTGGAGGGACCACCTTGGCTAGCAGCAGGGGTATACCACAGCTGCGGCAGCGACTGCACGCTCCGCTCCTCTGCTGGCCCCCTCCACCAGGGAACAGCTCCTTAAGGGGAATGTCTGTGTTTTTTGACTATGTATGTTTTGATATAAAACAGAAACATCTCTGAAAGTAAAGTTTCATCTGAGATTGTCAGATCAGCTGATATCACAGCTGCTTCTCTTCACACATTCCCCACACAGAATGAGCCGGTAACCTCTAAACAGCGTTTTAAATGGCACCGCAGTTCAGTAAATATCACAAAACACTTGTCTGTCACGTCAGCTAAAATAGTTTTTTCAGCAGACTGAGTCTGGTAAAATCTCTCGTTTTCAGCCAGAGCCCGTTTTTAATTTCTGCTGTTTTCTGCCCACTCACAGCGCGGCAGGAGTAAACGTGTTTCTCCACAACAGTTGCAGCCTCCACCGAAACGGTGTCTCACTCAGAAAGCGCTCATGCCTCCTCTCAGTGCACGTCGGCTCACCTCAGCTTTAATGTGAGACCGCAGCCTGGGCTCAGCACAGAGACCCACATACAGCCTTTTTTTGTTGGAGCCCCCCTTGGGTTACCCCCGGAGAATCTACAGAGCAGGTGATGGCAGTAAGGGTTTTTAGTCTGGTTGACGTTCATAAGAAACATGACACAACACAAAATGCATGCCCGCTCTCCGAGCATTACTCAGAGTGGCAGCGAGTGTGTTCCCTAGACAGATGGATGGACCGTCTGATCAGCAGGGGTTACACTCTGCTGTTTGCAGCTCAACCCCCACCGTTCAGAAGGATTATAGAGACTGTTCTGTCTTCTCCAGAACAGAGCTCGTCTCTCCAGTCAGAAGTTCAGGAATTTCTGACGAAAAACTTGATTTCCAGAGATCCCAACGGAGAGGAAAATACGGGTTTTTTTCCTCCCACTACTTCCTGGTTCTGAAAAAAAAAAACGGAGGGATGAGACCCATTCTCGACCTGTCCATGTTCAACAAATCAATCATGGAGAGACAATTCCACATGCTGACAATCAAACAACTGCTGGAGAATTTCACCAGAACGACTGGTTTTTACCTCCATAGATCTGAAGGGCGCATTTTTTCACATTTTCCATCATTCTGAAACACCCCACGCACGTTCACGAAATGCTTGGAGATGGCTCTGCAGTCTTTACACATGGCAGGAATGAGAATTATTTTTATCTGGACGATCTGTTTTTATTAGCTCGGTCCAGATAGGAAGCAGTCACACAGACCAAAACGCTAGTGTTACACCTGCTAAACCTGGGGTTTTCTATAAACTGGGAAAAAGTTACGTTTGTCCGTCCCAGATGATTGTTTATCTGGAATTGGAGCTAAACTCAACCACAATGAGAGCCCGTTTATCACAGCTGAGAGCCGAAGCTCTGTCAGCTCAGCTCCGCCGTGTCAAACTCTGCAGCATAGTGACAGTCTGCCTGTCATGCGACTCCTAGGACAATGTCAGTGGCCCACTTCGTGGTTCCGCTGTGCCTACTTCACATGAGACGCCTTCAGAGATAGTTCACATAGATCCTGTACACCAGAAGAGGCAGATTATCTTTGTGACCCCCACCGTGAGAACCGATCTGAATCACTGGGAAAACCCCCTCATTCTGTCAGAGGGAGTTCCCATCAGCAGGCCTACATCACACGTCTCAGTTTTCACAGACACATTCCTGTCAAGTGTTTGTCCCAAGCAGTGGGAGCACAGTGGCTGGACCACATGTCGTTTCACATAAATGTGCTAGAATGTTTCACGGTCTGAAATGTAACTCAGCATTTTGCCCCTGCTGCGGGATCTGCATGTTCTGATCCACACAGACAACAAGGTGACGGCAGTTCACATAAACCGTCAGGGAGACGTGCACTTAGCCCAACTGTTACGCATCGTGAAACAGCTGTTGTGTTGGGCACACAAAAACTTGCTCTCCATCAGAGCAGTGTACATTCCCAGCATCTTGAACAGGCGAGCGGATATCATGTTGAGGGGCGGTCCCCACCACAGAGACTAGAGCCTCCATCCCGAGCTGATCTCTTGAATTTGGAGCAGGTTCGGCCGAGCAGCAGTGGATCTGTCCATCACACAGGAGAACGCCCAGTGTCAATTATGGTTCTCACTGAGCCCACGAGACGACCCACAGTTAGGAGTGGACTCCTTCGCTCACAGCCTGTAGCCAAAAATGCTCCTTTATGCATTTCCTCCAGTCCTGCTGATATCAAGGACCATGGACGGGGTCCGGGAGGAAGAACCGTCAGTCATCCTCATAGCTCCCGAACGCATAAGCCCTCCGTGGTTCTCGAATCTACAGCGACTGCTATCAGGTCGGCCATGGAAACTGCTGTGGGTGGGGCGCTCTCCTCCAGGCAGGAAGAGCGATCAGGAGTTACCCAGAAATAGGTCAGCATCTTTGGGTCTGGCCGCTGAATGGATCTGTTTAGAAAATATGGGCCTCCCACAGGATGTGGTGCGTACGTTTCAGGGCGCACGAGCTGCTCCCACCACAATGCTGTACACATCAAGTGGACAGTTTTTCAGCGCTGGTGAGCAGAGAAAGGCGTGGAGGCCATCTCATGTCCACTAGGTGGCATGCTGTCATTTCTACAGCAACTGATGGACAGAAATTTAGCGTTCAGCACAATTAAAACTTATGCTGCAGCTATTTCTTCCTGTCATGAGGTTTTTCTGTGACAGAACAGTTCTTAACCACCTGCTGATGAAGCGTTTTCTGAAAGGTGTACAGAGACACAGACCTGTGTCACGTCCACTAGTACCACAGTGGGACCTAATGATGGTCCTGCACGTTCTGATCAAAGCTCCTTCTGAGCCTTTAGATCAGGTTTTACTTAAATTTCTGTCATTTAAAACAGCCCTGCTGTTAGCTCTGACGTTGGCAAAGAGAGTGAGTGATTATCTGCTCTCTCTGTTGCTCCATCATGTCTCAGAGTTCAAGCTGATGGCAGTTCAGCTATACTGCATTTTAAAACTGCTCTGAAAAGCATCACAAGCTCATTCAGATCGAGAGTGATAACCTTGGATGGGTTTTATCCTCTTCCTCATAATTCTGAAGAGGAAGCAACATCTCACCTCCTCTGTCCCATGCGCGCGTTTTTGTGTTACATGGCGCACACGACAGCACTGCGCCGCTTTCAGCATCTGTTCGTGCATTACAGGGACAGCTCTTCAGGACGCCCTCTATCCACCCAACGCCTCTCACACTGGATGCGTGAGTCTATTTCTGAAGCTTACAGTTCATCTGGACTGGATCCTCCAGAGAATCTCAGCATATTCCACCAGAGGGTTTTCATCCTTCATGGCTCTGCATGGAGGGATGTCAGTGGAGGATATCTGAAAGGTGGCTGCCTGGTCATCATCATATTCAATTATTAATTTTTATCTATGTGATGTTTCTACTTTCTTCGTGATCCATTCTGTACTCAGGGTTCTGACAGAATGATTATTATTTGTTTCGTGGAGCCTCACTTTTGAGCTCACACCTGCCTGCATGCAGTCGCAATGTGAGATGTTTATTATCAGCCACAAGTTCATGACTGCTGATTTTATCGTTATTAATCGTTTCATCCTGAGGAGCTGTTGGCCTGCTCTGTTCATTGTTACACTGTTACAATTCGTATCCTCCGTTGTTCCTATTCACAGCAGCAGGTTTACTATTTCAGCCTTTTTTTTCCTCACCAGAGATCTTTTCTCCGGTGCGCTCCTGCGAATGGAGCATGCAATTACACAGCGCGTAATTACGCACACAGAAGGCTGAGTGATTAAATGTTTTTTTTGTGCAAGCAGGTGCTTCATGTTGTGTCTGAATGGACCCAGTGAGGCATAGACTACATCCTGCTTCGCCTTTAACCCACTAGCGATAGCCTTAAAGCTCTAGTATACTGCTGCGTATGTCCGTTCACGCGTACATACGCGTGTACAGTACGCAGAGGGTTCAGACATGATACTCCAGCATACACCCTGAGCAGCTGCAGAGCAGCTTCACAGACAAGGGGCGTTTACCTTCGGGACAAATTGAGGTCGCCGATTGGTCATTTGCTGACCCGCCTACTGAACTGATTGACAGGTCAGAAAAAAGAAAAAAGCGTGCGCTGGCAGCCTCCGCCCCAGATCTAAAAAATAAAAAAACAGGGAGAGCTGGCTCTACAGCCCACACATCAGACCAGCCCACCAGGAAATCTCCAGACCCTCCCGCAGCCACGCTGGACCTGAGTTTAATTTGCTCGTGACAAATTCCTCCATTTCTCACCATTTCAGTCATGGCATCAACGGAGGAGGAAGAGATCACTGCCTCTTGGCAAAAAAAACAAAAGAAAATGCCAGATCAGGGATGAAGAAGGGGAATTTAATACATTGGCGTCGCATACAAAACAGTCCGTCGCTGGGCAGTTTATTGTGCGACACCGCATACGCGTATGCGGTCGTAAAAATTTGAGCTTTGCCCGGACATGCCCTGGGGGGTACGCACGAGCTTTGCACGGACATGCCCTGGGGGGTATGCACGTACCTCTGCGTATGTACGTGCGTACCTCTGCGTATGGATGTACGTGGCAGTATACTGGGGGGCTTTAAAGGGCGAAGCCTATACAAAATAGAATGCTGGTTACGTACTATAACCACAGATTATATGAGTATTGGTGCAGCCCTTTACGCTCTGGGCCTCACTTGTTCCTAAATGGCTGAAGAAAAAAAACTATTTGGGAGCCGATTGCCCAGTCTTACCATAATTTATATGGACTGGGGGTGGGGCCCACACAGCCAGTGGGCGCAGACTAGTTTTCAGTGCTGCACTATGCGGGATGGGATAAACCCACTATCGATAGCCTTAAAGGCTGCGCCTATACTCATAGAATCTGGGGTTACAGTAGATAACAAACGTTCCCTGTACTCAGCTTCTTGTTCATCTCTGATACACCCGACCACTGCAGAGTCATCTGAATATTTCTGATGACAGGAGTCTGTTTTGTACTGGAAATATGAGGTGTACAGAGTGAAAAGGAATGGTAAGGGTACAGTCCCCTGTGGTGCTCCTGAGCTACTGACCACCTGGTTAGACACACAACCCTTCAGTCTCACAAACTGTGGTCTGTTTGTCAGGTAGTCTTTGATCCAGGTGATTGTTAAGGCCTCCACCTGAGCCTTCTGGAGTTTCTGACAGAGCAAATCAGGCTGTATTGTGTTAAATGCACTGGAGAAATCAAAGAACATGACTCTCACAGTGCTGTCTGCCTTTTCTAGATGACAGTGAGTTTGCTGAAGCAGGTGTATGATGCATCTTCAACTCCAAGTTCACGCCGATGAGCAAACTGCAGTGGGTCCTGATATGTGCTTGTTTGTTTAGTCAGGTGGGTGAGCAGAAGTCTCTCTAGGACCTTCATGATGTGGGATGTCATGGCAACAGGTCATTGAGGACTGATGGATGAGTTTTCTTTGGCACTGGAACAAGGCAGAAGGTTTTCCACAACACTGAAACCTTCTCCTTGATCAGGCTAAGGTTGAAGAAGTGCTGCAGAACCCCGCAGAGCCGCTCTGCACAGACCTTCGGGACTCTGGGACTGATACCATCTGGACCTGCAGCCTTATTCCAGTTCAGTCTCTCCAGCTGCTTCCTCGCCTGACTTCTAGAGACACAGAGGGGGGATGCAAAGGAGGTATCAGCATCTTCTAATTTGGTTGAAGACCAATATGTAGAAGAAGAAGGGTCCATAATGAGGTGGTAGATACAATATCTGAGGTGTAACAGGACAGTCTTGGGTCAAAGGAGGGAGGCATATCTGTTTGGCTGTGGGCAAGAAAGGAGGATGCTGAGCTTGTTCCTGAACTGAACCTATTGAAGAACATGTTCAGTTCATTGGCTCTGTCCAGGCTTCCATCCTTCTGATCCTCCTTCTGCTTGAATCCTGTGATCTTTTTCATCCCTGACCATGCCTCTCTGATATTGTTCTGCTGGAGCTTGCTCTCCAGCTTCTTCTTGTGCACCTCCTTTCTGTTTCTTTTCTTGACTTTTAGTTGCTTCTGTGTACTCCTCAATAATTCCCTGTTTCCCTCCATGAAGGCTCTTTTTTAGAAGATCTTGTGTTCCACTGAAGGATGTCAGACAATTCAAAAAGCCTTCAATACAAAAACAACTGGACTTTATTTGTAACAGAAGACGTTTCGCTCCTCATCCGAGGAGCTTTCTCAATTCCTCTTCACAGACACATGGCTCAACACAGGAGAGCCACCTCCTCTGGACAAAATTCTGCAGTTCACCTCCATCTCACAGATAAGGGACACTCTTTTGAGGACCAAAATGTGCACATTTTGGACCGAGAACACAGATGGTTTGAGAGGGGGGTGAAGGAAGCAATTTATGTAAAAAGAGAAAAGCCGTCTCTTAACAGAGGAGGAGGCCTCAGATTTCCACTTTCAAAAACATATAATGCAACTTTAAAACAGATTCCCAGCCGGTTTTCACACTTGATGGGAACAGAGGGGCCTCATCTGTGAATTAGATGAACAAAGACCTACTGTTTAGGTGTTTAGGTGTGAACTGCCAATCTACATATGTGTGTGTGTCTTATGTGTGTGTGTCTTATCTCACTCAGCCTTATAACCTGAACCCCTCACTCACTGCTCTTTGAATTGAGAAAGCTCCTCGGATGAGGAGCGAAACGTCTTCTGTTACAAATAAAGTCCAGTTGTTTTTGTATTGAACGCTTTTTGAATTAATCATGTCCTGGATGACTAAGAATCTTCACCAGCAGATGTCAGACAATGTTGCAGTTTGTTTTGTGAATCGGATGCTGTCACAAGTCAAACAGTGGGTGCAAATAAAGTCCATAAATGGTGGAGAAGTGAGGTGTCGTGTGTTCTTGTCATGATCAGTGGCCCCTGCTGGCCCCCCATCTGCTCACTTCCCTGCCCCTTCATGACATGCCATGTTTTCTGCCCCTCTCCTTCATATTTTGTTTATCCCTCAGCTCCTGTCATTGCTCACATCTGCTTCTGTCAGTTAACAGTTCTTCTTCTTGGTTTTTTTATGGCGGTTGGCAAACAGCATTTGGTGCATTACCGCCACTACCAGTAAGGAGTGTGAATCAGGACTAGCAAGCAAAAAAGAAAAAAAAAAACTATATTATTTTAATTAACCCCATTACTATTAGATAACGAAAAATAATCTTAAGACTTGCATCAAAATATATTTTCCCTAATAAGTTTAAAAGATTATACTGTTCTTTTTCTCGTGCAAGACTCGTTATCATTTCTGTTCTTTCTTTCTGGTATTTCCTACAGACAGACATGACATGTTCTATAGTTTCACTTTCCCCACAAAACTCACATCTTCCTGTGTCATGTTTCCCCATTATATGTAGCGTTGCATTAAGTCCTGAATGACCTAACCGTAGCCGAGTTATTATTCTTTCCTGTAATCTATTTCTTCCAACACCTCTTCTATTTTCTCCAACCTTCCTTTGAATTCTATAGAGCCATCTTCCTTTTACATCCTCTTCCCACTGCTTCTGCCATTTTTCTCTAATTTTTCTTTTAATAATACTTTTAGTCTCTGACTTACTAAATGATACTCTTGCATTAATTTATTTTCCCCTTGCAGAGTCTTTGGCCTTCTTGTCTGCCATTTCATTTCCTTTCACTCCTATATGTGCTGGTACCCATAGAAACACAAGAATTAACCACATCCTCTGAATCCGATATACTATTTGCTGAATGTCTATCAAAATATCTGGACGACTTTCTGAGTGACTTCTTTGTAAACTGATTAATGATGAGCTTGAATCATAACAGATGATAGCTCTTAAAGGTCTTGTTTCTTCTATCCATTCCATTGCTAACATTATTGCAACCATGTCTGCAGTATAAACAGAGAGTCCTTCATTCACTTTCTTCCCTATGTTAAGTTTAAATTCTGGAATTATAACTGCTACTCCTGTATCACCTGACGGACTCTGGGAAGCATCTGTATAAATTTTTACATAATCATAATATTTCTCTATGTACTCTTGTACTATTGTTGAGTTACATATGAATGTTTTATCTAATTTCCTTCTGTGTAACAAAGTTATGTCTACAGTGGCCTCAGGTATAATCCACGGTGGAATTATTGATAATGGCACAGTCGGACTGATATTTAAATTGTGTATTTCTAATTCCTTTGTTTCCTGTATTATTTTCAAGACAGGAAATTTGTTGTCTGCTCTGTCCATCTCCCAACATTGTTGTAAAATTACCTGTGCAGGATGATTTTGACTGTGTCCCTTTAGATTAGCCCAATAATTTAATGATAATTGTCTCCTTCTTAAAGTTAGTGGCATTTCTTCTGTCTCTACCTGTAGAGCTGAAGTTGAAGTTGTTTTCATTGCACCTGAGATTAATCTCAAAGCCTGGTATTGAATTGTATCCAGTTTTCTGAGAGCTGTGTCTGAAGCTGATCCATATACTAAACAACCATTATCTATTGTTGACCTTATAAGGCTTATGTATATTAATTTTAATGCTTGTGTATCTGCACCCCAATCGTATCCGACTAAACATCTTATTACATTCAGTATCTTTTTACATTTGTCTATAACCTTTTGAATATGAAATGTCCAATTCAGTTTCTCATCAAACCATAATCCTAAGAATTTGAATTGTTTTACTCTCTCAATGTCCTGATTGTATAACTTCAATTTTATTTCCTGATTTACTTTATTTGTAAAAAGTATAAGTTAAAGAAATCCATCAGTGGATTTAGTAGTTAATTTTATCCATCCATCCACTATCTTTACCCGCTTATTCCATTTTTGGGTCACAGGGGTCGCTGGTGCCCATGTCCAGCAATCACTGTGCGAGGGGCGGGGGACACCCTGGACAGGTCGCAAGTCCATCACAGGGACACATAGAGACAAACGAGACAAACAACCATTCTCTCTCTCACTCACACCTAGGGACATTTTAGAGTTACCAATCAGCCTAACATGCATGTTTTTGGTCTGTGGGAGGAAACCGGAGCATTTTATCAACAGAAAATTTAAAACTCCATTTATAAGACCATTGCTCAATCTTATAAATTGCATTCTGTACCTTTTTAACAAGAAATTTTTCATTTTTTTCCGCATTTCCATATAGCCCCATCATCAGCAAAAAGAGAGCAACCCATGTCATTCTCTATTTCCTCAAATACATTGTTAATCATAATTGAAAACAATAACGGACTGATAATACTACCTTGTGGAATACCATTATCAATATCAAAATTTTCTGATAAAGTCTGTCCAATCCTTACCTGTATTATCCGATCTACTAAGAAATCTTCAAGCCAATAATACAATCTGCCATTAATGCCAATATCCCTTAGTTTGAACATTAATCCTTCTTTCCACATCATGTCATAGGCTTTCTCTATATCTAAGAATACAGCCAGAACACTCTCTTTATTAACCTGAGCTTTTTTAATTTCATGTTGTAAACAAACGGCAGAGTCCATAGTGTTCCTTCCCCTTCTAAAACCACATTGATATTTAGCCAAGGAACCCTTAGTTTCTATATAAAATGTTATTCTTTCATTTACCATTTTCTCCATAATCTTACACAAGCATGATGTTAATGCAGTCGGTCTATAGTTTACAGGATTTGCACAATCCTTCCCTGGTTTTGGAATTTGTATTACTACAGCCTCTTTCCAGCTTTTAGGTCATTTCCCACATTCCCATATTTTATTATATAATTCTAACAATATTTCTTTTGAATACTCACTAAGTTTATTTATCATTACATATCCAATTTGATCTTTTCCTGGAGTTGACATTTTAACTTTCATTAATGCATATCTTAACTCAGAAATTGAAAAATACTTATTAATGATATTATTATTATTATCTTCTAAATTTATTGTCTTTTCTTTTCCTAATATGGTAGATTCTCTTCCCTTCCTCCACTCTTCACTAATGTTATTTGAACTATGTATTTTTATAAATGCTTGAGCCAACATTGTAGCTTTTTCCTCATTTGGCACTGCTATTATTTCATCTTTAAGTAAAACAGGATAACCATAACTCTTCTTTATACCATTCATTCTGTTTATCATCTTCCATAATTTCCCTATTTCGGTTTCCCTTTCCAAAGAGTTACAAAATTTCCTCCAATATTCCTTTTTTGTATTCATTATAGCTCTTTTGATCATGGCTTGCAGCTTTTTATAATTGATTAGATTCTTAAAACTATGATTTCTTTTTAATATTTTAAACGCTCTGTTTCTTGATTTAATTACCTGGTCACATTCTGTTGTCCACCATGGCACTATTTTCTTTCTTTTACTACATTTATTTGGAATTGAGTTCTGTACAGCTTTTATAATAAAGTTACAAAACTGAAGATTTATAGAATCTTCATCTTTACTCATATCTATTTCCTTAATGTTATTTTCACTTATCATTTTATATCTCTCCCAATTCGCTCTACCAAAGGACCACTTCATCCACTCCCCTGTATCATCCTCTTGCCTATTTAACCCTACTTCAATCATTATTGGAAAATGGTCACTTCCAGTGTTAGTTTCTTTAATTACATGCCATGAGCAGACCCCAGCCAATGAATCAGAAACTAGAGTAAGATCAATGGCTGTTTCCGTACCAGTTCTGATATTAGATCTTGTCCCTTCCCCATTATTGATACAGACTAGATTTTTAGATTCCATTATTTCTTCTATGATTAATCCATTCCCATCAGTTTTGTGGCCCCATATTGAATTATGGGCTTAAAATCTCCACACCATATAGTTTTCCCATCTAGATGTAATGTTATGTCCTCCAATAAACTTAAAGTCATCTTTTTACAAGGACTGTAAAAATGTATTACTTTAAATCTATTTTCTTTTGACCATATTTCAACTGCTATGTATTCAAGATATTTTCCTTTATTTAACACTCTATAAGGCAATCCCTGTTTTATGAATATCACACATCCTCCTCCAATACCCTCCTCCCTATCCCTCCGAATACTATTATAGCCATAAATAATACAATCTAGCATAGGTTTTAACCATGTTTCTTGAATACATATAATTTCAGGTTTTATTTTAATTTTTTGTATAAATCCTTTTAATTCCTGACCATTTGCAATTAAACTTCTAGCGTTCCATTGAAGTATTAGCATGTTGTTTTTCCAGCTGTCTCTGCTTGTTTGCCATCTGCTTCAAGGTTTTGTTTGATTTGTTCCCATGAAATATTCCTTATTTCTAAAAAAAAATTCAGCCCCCTTCACAATGATTTTAATTTTTTCGGTTGTGTGCTTAACCTGGTCAGTGCAGTTTATAACACAAGCAATGAACAAGATCAATTTGTCAAACTCTATTGAACTACTATTCTTATTTTGCTGTTCTGATTCTTGTCTCGCTGGTTGAATACTACCTACTGTGTCCTGCTTTTTCTCTTGAACCTTCTTTACTGCCTCAGCATAGCTTAAATTATTTGTAGTTTTCACTTTCTGAATCTCCATCGCCCTCTTTCTACACTCACACCCTCCGTATGTCACCCTATGTGTCCTCCACAATTACAGCATTTTTCCTGAACATTGTCTCCACATTCCTGAATCTTGTGCTCCCCACCACATTTTGAACATCTTTGTTTGCCCTTACACACAGCAGCTATATGCCCATACCTCTGACATTTGTAACACCGAAGTGGAGGTGGGACATAAGGCCTGACTGGATAACTGATAAATCCTATCATAACTCTGACTGGTACGACTGGAGCAGAGATTTCCAGCAATACTGATAGGCTGTCAACTCATTCATTGTTTACTGTCCTCTGTAATTTCTTAATTCCTGTCACTTCTACATTCTGAATGTTACGTTTTATTTTCTCTAAATCTTCATTTAGCGGAATGCCATAAATAACTCCTCGTGATACCTTGTTCTCCCCTAAGACTCTTTTATTTTCCACCCTTTTCTTGTTTATGGTTTCAACCTTTCCTTTTTTGGTCTTCTGATTTACAAATTAAAAGTAAATTGCCATCTCTCAAGGTTTTTGCCAATTCAACCTCCCCTATTTTCCTTTTGATTTCCTTGGATATTGTTATTGGACTTAGAGTAATGTGTTCATCGTCTTTTTTAAATTTTAAAATTATCTTGATTTCTTCTGATCTTTTTACGCATCCCACTATTCCCTTCATCTGAGCTATTTCCTTCCAGATATCTTTTATTTGCTGAATTTCCATCCGCCTGATTACCATTGCTTTTCCCATTTCCCCCTTTAATTGTTACAGGCGTCCAACTACCTATATCCATGTCACTATCAAAATCCTCCTCTTCTACCTCCTTAGCTGCCATCCCGATTCATTCACAAACCGGTTTATGCCAACCGCCAAAGTTTCCGACTTGAACTCTTCCAAGTTTCCTCCTTTGATCGTGATTTTCCTCCAAGCACCTCCCAGGCTGCTGCTTCACACTCCACTAGCAACTCAACAGCTTGGCCTGAGTCTCGACCTGTTCCGGCACTACTCTTACTACCATTCGTGTTTAGCTTCACTGTTAAAGCCAGTTAACAGTTCACCACACCCCCTCAGCTTATCACAGCAATCAGCCCTGATTCCACTCACCTGTTCAGCTCATCTGGTTCACCTGCTCTGCACCCTTTATAAGATCCATTCTCCCTCTCCACCAGTGCGAGATTATTGCACCTTCCATGGTCCCTGATTTTCAAGCCTTCACAGTTTCATGCCTAGACCTCAAGACTTGCTCTCTGGATTATTGACCTCACGCCTGCCTTCTGGATTTCCCGTTTTTTGCCTGCTCCTCATCTGGTCCTGTTCTGCCTCTCTGATCACGGTAACGACCTCCTCTTCAGTCTATGACCTCGACTCACGGATCACCCTTTTGGATTGCCCTTTGGACCACAAACTTTCATTGCCTCACTGTTCATAACATTAAAGACCTCCCTCTGCAGCTGCCATCAGCCTTATTAATAAAAGCAGTTAATTTTTGCACACCTGTGTCTGGCTCATTTTGAATCCAAAATCCTGGTTTGTGACAGTTCTTTGTGAATCGTGGTCTGAATGTTTATGTCCTGGAACAAGAGAGCTCGGTATGTGTCAGGAAGGCGGTCTGAAACAACTACAGACCTGCTGCAGGATGTGAAATAGGTGTGTCACACTATTTTTTTCTACATCACCCACAAACCCTGGGATATACCCAACCCTCACAGTTTACTGCCCCTGGGAAACAAACTGTGTCAAGTCTTGCAGAAATACTTTTAACAAATTGCAAACTTTCTCATTCTTTCTACATCAGCAAGTCCATTCACAAACACACCTTAAAAAATTGTTTCCAGTTTCAACTCTCTTTTTTTGTGGTTAATGAACTTGTTTTGAATTCCTTCACCTCCTAACAGGAACTACATTCCAAACCTTCAAAATAGTGGCTTGAACAAAGGCAGGAAGTGATGTGAGAACACTTCCCATCAACTCCCATCTGAATTTATCTTGGTCCTGCAGACTTGCTCGCCCCTTGCCTTACGCTCGGCCCCACCTAGGAGGATGCTGTTAAAAAAACAAAAATAACTTGAACACATCTACTCTGTTAACTTCACCATCTGACATGAAGCAAAACAAAGTCTTCAAACTGTTCATCGTCTTTGATCCTCCTGATCTGAGCCTTCACTCATTCTGTCAGTCCGAACCAGTTTGGCTGGACTAACATTTCTCCTCGATCTCTTGACGTAGATGTATTGATGGTGAAGAGTGCAGGTTACATTTGTATCACATGTCAGAGTGCATTTTTCACTTGATTCAATGCAAACCTGCTGTGACCGCCGACCTCTGATTAATACGGCATTTTGCTGCAGGGAAAGCAAATATTCTCAGAGTTCTGATGTGTTTCACTTTGGGTTTCTCTGGACTCTTCATTTTGTCAAGTTTCATTTGCAAATGACAAATGTCCATGGTGCAAAACATTTTCATGAAGGTGGATAAAAAAGAAAATAACTTTCAGAATGTAGTAGCACGGTGGTTCAGTTGGTAGAGCTGTTGCCTTTCAGCGAGAAGGTCACTGTTCAAATCCCAATCGGGGGCCTTTCTGGGTGGAGTTTTTTTATGTTCCCTCCATGAGTGTTGAGCTAAAATTGTGCATGGTAGTAGCTGAGAGTCATTTAAAACATATACTCTGAGGAGCAACTCATCATGTGAGATCTGATTTTAAAACATTGCCAGTACCTATGAAAGACAACTGAGTCTGTCTATTACCAAAATATCTCATAAACCAAAAAATATTGAAACTCTTATGAAGGAATCATTTGGTGCATCTAGATCTAAAATTTAGTGAAGGTGGCCCCATAAAATAGCTATAACTCAACCAGTTTCACAGATGTGAAACTCGTATTTGGTGTGGCAGAAGCTGGATATTATCCCCAACACATACTCTGAGAACTATACATTGTTCTGTACTTTTGTTTATCACTTTGACATTACATGTTTGACAACCCTGTGTGTCTGTTAGCATAATATCTTATGAACTGCTGTGGAAATTCTGATGAAACTCTCTTAAAGTAATTATTGAATGGACATGAATACGTGATTAACTTTTGGTGTCAACCCATTTCAAAACAGCCACCGCAACTGTTCAAAATGACCTAACAAGAAAAATGACTGCAGCTCTGTCAAATTTACAGATATTGAGCTGAGACCTGTCAAAAGTCAAATTCAAAGTCAGAGTTTCTTCATTTGTCATTCGCATCACATGTGGTGCATGTGGTGGAACGAAATTGTGTACACAGGGTCCCAGTTACATCCAACAAAAGTATAAAATGTAAAAGAAAAACAGTAATAAGATCTAAGATATGAACTAAAAAATACGCTAAACAAAAAATACACTAAGCACTAATAGTGCAAAAACAATACACCAAACAGCAGCACGAACATGAGTCTGTGTGAGCAGATGAGTACGAATGAACATAGCAACATGAAACAGATCAGCAGCAACATGAAACAGATCAGCAGCAACATGATGTGATTTTTCACAGTGATTATTCTGGTTAGAGATTCATGAGTCTAACAGTCTCATGGTAGAAGCTGTTCCTCAGTCTGGTGGTTCTACACTTAATGCTCCTCAACCTCCTTCCTGAGGGGAGCGGGGCAAAAAGTGTGTGTGCTGAGTGAGTGGGGTCCTTCATGATGCAGGTAGCCCTCTTCCTGGAGGTGTAGATACCATACCATACCATACCACTTTATTTATAAAGCACTTAAAACAGCAACAAGGCCAACCAAAGTGCTGTACAGACAAAACAACAGGTAACACACAAAGCAAAATACAAAATGAGGTAAATCAGAATATAGACAAAAAACGATGCAGATAATGACGACAAACCAGTGTGGAGCATACAGGATCAAAACACAGATCATCTTGTGTTGAAAGCTATTGAATAGTAGTGAGTTTTTAAATGGGACTTGAAAACCGAGAGGGAGGGGGCCTGTCCGACAAGCAGAGGTAACTCGTTCCAGAGTCTTGGTCCTGCTACAGAGAAGGCCCTGTCACCTCTGCACTTAAGACGAGTTCCTGGAACTGTGAGGAGCAACTGGTCCGCTGACCTCAGGGAGCGTGGTGGGACATACGGTTGTAGCAAATCAGAGAGATGGGGGGACACTGTTCAGTGATTTGTAGACATACATGAGTATTTTGAACTGGATTCGAAAGTGAACCGGTAACCAGTGCAGTGAGGCCAAAACTGGTGTAATGTGCTCTTTTTTGCCTGTACTGGTTAAAAAATCGGGCTGCTGCATTCTGGACCAGTTGTAGTCGTGCAATGGAGGTCTGACTGATACCAAACAGGAGCGAATTGCAGTAATCAAGCCTAGATGTAATGAATGCATGTATTACTGTCTCCAGGTTATTTTTGGACAATATGGGCTTCAGTTTAGACAGCCACCTCAGTTGGAAGAAGCATGATTTATTATGCTTAAGATGCTTAAGATTTAACATGATTAAGCATGATTTAGATGTCTGTGATGGTGGGGAGGCTGACTCCAACATCTTCTGTGCAGCCTTCACCACTCTCTGTATTGTTTGGTTGTAACTGAGATTCATCCCTAACACATTATTATTATTTACCTAATTTCACCATGTCTTTAATTGTTAAATATGTGGACCTGGTCTATTCTTTTTTGGAAAACAGCAGTAATGTTTCCACATGAGGTATAAATTCACTGTTTAATGTGTTTTGCTAGAGCATAAATTACAGAATGGTTGGATTATAATCCACATTTCAAACGGACAGTAATCATTCAGCGGAGGCTGTGGAATGCTTTAAGTTTGATATAACGGCTGTGTAGGGAACATCAGACAGAGAATGAGGGGTGGGAGACAGGAAGCGTCATTTAGTCAGTGACTCAATCTGCAGGAGCAGATCTTCCGGTCCACGGGTGCTTCCCTGCGTTAACACTATAATAATACATGAGTCACACTACAGGCTCATAGATGAGGAGGTGAACAGGAGAGAGGAGGGGTGGTGCTGAGACGGGAGTCTAACAAACGCCCGCAGTGCAGGAGAAGTTGAGTTAAAGATCTGTTATGTGCAGCAGCAGGGTGCTCTGTTTGGGCAGCAAGACCATCTGATGGTAACGCTGCTCAGCTAATGTGAAAAGGTGTAAAATAGAAGCCTTATGTTTGAATCTCTGCAGGACAAAGGTCTGTTGCCTCAGACTGTGGAGCGTAAAGGCCTCACAAGGAGGGACAGGCAAACACTTTCCCCAAAAAATGGACATACATTTGTGTTTTTGTTTTATTTTTAAACAACTTGAGAAAATAAACTTCAACATATGGCTTGAGTTATGTTTAGGAACACAAAAAAAATCTGACGTCTGGATTTGTTTTCCCACCAATTAGAAAATGGTCATGTTTGTTGACTTTTAGTCATTTTCCCCTTCATTTTCAAAGTTTAAATTTAAAACAATTAAAAGCACAACAAACAAACTATAAACTTATTATTGAAAAAAAAAAGGAGTTTGCATGCCATGCAGAGAAAACCTCATGTTAGTGTGAGAGGTTAATGATTCAGGTCCACAGTAGTACCAGAACAAACTGGAGCTTCAACAAGTAACAAAGCCAGAAATTAATTTACAGCAGGGCCTGAGTGAATGTGGGTGGGCCACATAATTCAACACAGTTTTAAAAATATTTGTAAATGTTTATCTGTAAACTTAGCAAAAAAAAGTGAGGATGTTTGTGTTTGGTAGTTAAATCTTATTCAGTTGGAAAGGCTGTTTATTTCTCCTTTTGGGGGCAGCTGTGGCTGAGTGGTCAGAGCAGACACCCTCTAATGCAAAAGTTGGGGGTTCAATTCCACCAGCCTAAGCACCCATGGGCAAAACACTGAACCTCCTCATTGCTTCTGATGTGTGTCCCATCGTTGTATGAATGTGATAAAGTACTGATTATTCTTTGTAGAGATCTAGTAGAGTGCTGTATGAATGGGTAAATGAGGACACAGATTGTAGAGTAAAGTGCATTGAGTGTCAATAAGATAGAAAGGTGCTATATAAGTACAGTCCATTTACCACATTTGTTAGGAAAATGCATTTGTGGTTTGAGAAGCAGAGCCAAATATGTGGGGTGTATCCCCATAAAACATCTGGATTCTGCTACTGCCAGATTATTCTACTATTGACTCTTACTTTGAGCTTCCCAGGTGCTGACAATCAGGTGCCTGTAGCACCTCTAAGCATAGACCCTTCTACAATCATCATTTTGCATCTGCTCCAAGCATGCCATGTTTGACTAATTGGGCCAATGTTCAACAGTCTTCACAGCAGTCTCTGGTCACATACGTCTTATTTGCACTGCTCCTACTCAGCCCCAACTTTGCTCAGCCCTGCTCAGATCAGCCTGGATTTGCATCGCACTTCAGGACCGATTCTGGAGGCGTGTCCAGAATCCAAAATCTTGCTAATAAACTTTTAATGAACTTTAGTTCACCTAGTGAGAGTTCTGCGATGAGTTAATCTCAAAGCAGTCTGCTCCTCAGATAAATAATGTTAAATTATTATTTTTAAATATGAATGTTTCTGTTAACTTATTTCATATATGAATATTTCTGTTCAGTGCCCTGAGACGACTTCTGTTGTGACTTGGCGCTGTATAAATAACCTGAACTGAATTAAATCTGATGAACCAGATTCTACAAAAACATCTATATTTAAAATTCTATATTTTTCATCATTTGATGTATTTGCACTCATTTTGGTTTTGTTTCTTGTATACAGATTATTTTTAGCTTTGATTTAAAGCTTTAATTTAAAGTGTAATTATTGTTGAAGATGGCGCCAGTGTGTGTGGCTGTCCGTCTGTCGCTCATGGTTTGGTTTGTTTTATTTCTCTGTTTTGTGCTCAGCACTAAGTCTGTGCTTGTGTACAATCGCCAGTCCCTCCTGCATATTCGACATGTTGTTGGCAATCTCAATGCCTTTGATTATGGTGGACAGAAAACTTTACCCCCGCTCCTGTCAGGAGTTCCAGCTCATCTCCTCCGGGCACCTGTGCTGCCCCCCCGGCGGAAACGTCGTCGTTACCGCGGTAAACGTGGAGGACAGCTGGTGAAACTAAAGATCTGCCTGGCCCGTTCTACGTCCATTTCTCAGACAAGAAATGGATTATTTCCGTCTTTCTCTGTGCCTTGGCGGTTCCTGGATCCTGTTGACAGCTGCCTGCTACCTGTCACCGGCCTGGATGCGGGCGTTCGCCCCCACCCCTCCTGCTTCTCTCGGCTCCACCAGCTTGGAGTGAACCTGCAGAGCCTGAAGACGCTGCCCAGGGCCCTAGCGCCCGTCAGGTTACATGCTGTGGTTTCTGCCAGGATTGGCCTGGTGAACGCCAGATCTCTGACAAACAAAACTTTCATCCTGCGGGACTTTTTCAGTTCCCGTCATTTGGATTTGCTCTGCATCACAGAGACCTGGGTTGAGGCTGATGACTCCAGTGTTTTTGTTGAACTTCTACCAGACGGCTGCTCTTATCTAAGCTCCCCTCGGATGTCAGGCCGTGGAGGAGGAACGGCGGTGGTTTATAAAAACAACTTTAAATGCAAGCAGTGCTCTGCACCATCTTCATTCTCCAGCTTCGAGGTGACTTTATTTGAGGTGGGTCGCTCACACCCCGTGCTGTGCGCTGTCATCTACAGAACCCCTAAATATAATAAGGATTTCTTGAATGACTTTTCTGATTTCCTGACTGGAATAATGATAAACTATGATCGAGTGCTTATTGTTGGGGATTTTAACATACATGTATGCTGCCCAGAGAAACCACTGGTGAAGGACTTTCTCAGCCTCACTGACTCATTTAACCTGGTTCAGTGGGTGGCTGGTCCCACACATGAATATGGACACACGTTGGACCTGGTTCTCTCTCACGGCTTGTCTGTGAACGACCTGGAACTATATGATAATGTGATTTCTGACCATAGGCCTGTTTTATTTGATGTTGGTTTGTCCTGTGCTCCAGTTAAATCCTGCGCTCTTGCCCAGCGACGTAGAGTTTTTAACCCTTCCACTGCTGGCCAGTTCTCTGCTGCCTTTGAACAGCTCTGTGCTCCCTCTTGCTCTGCTGCTGACACCGAACAGCTGAGCTCCTGGTTTGACTCCTCCTGTCAAACCATTTTGGACTGTGTAGCTCCATCTAAACTGGTGCGGCCTAAAGCCAGATCTGAACCCTGGTTTAATGAAAAAACTATTGCAGCCAGACAGGAGTGCCGCAGAGCTGAACGGAGGTGGAAAAAGGATAAACTGGAGGTTTCATTTTACATTTTAAAGGACTGTCAACGTCAGTACCAGAACACTGTTAAAGAGGCCAAAAAACAACACTTGTCAGATATTATTGTGTCCAATCATAATAATCCACGTGTCCTTTTTAAAACTATTGACTCTGTCCTGAAGGCCCCACAACCTGTCTGTCTGGAAGCCTCTACTGAACTTTGTAATGACTTCCTGCAGTTTTTTATAAATAAGGTTGTTACCACAAGGGCTCTTATTTCAGCCCCTGCTTTTGACCCCTCCTGCTTGGTCCCCTGCCTGGCTGTGTTTGATAGATTTGAACCAGTGACCCTGACCCTTTTAGAGGATGTGGTCGGCCATATTAGACCATCAGGTTCTCCTCGTGACCTTGTCCCCCCTCGTCTTTTAAAAGAGGTGTTTTCCAGCATCAGGCAGATGATTCTTGCTGTTATCAATAGCAGTCTGTCCTCAGGTGTTGTCCCAATAAGTTTTAAACATGCTGTGGTGCAGCCCCTGCTTAAAAAGCCTAGCCTAGACCAAACTGTCTTGGCTAATTTTAGGCCCATCTCCAAGCTGCCTTTTATTTCAAAAATTTTAGAAAAAATTGTATATTCACAGGTCAAATGTTTTCTGGATGAGCACAATATCCTGGAGGTTTTTCAGTCTGGCTTCAAAACTCACCACAGCACAGAATCAGCTCTAGTCAGAGTTTTTAATGATATTTTTATGGCTAATGATTCTGGTGAACATGTGGTTCTTGTCCTGCTCGACCTAACAGCTGCCTTTGATACCGTGGACCATAACATTTTAATATCACGCTTACAGCACCAAGTGGGTATTTGTGGTACTGCACTGAGCTGGTTTAGGTCCTATCTGGCAGACAGAACCATGTCTGTCAACATAGCTGGGTCTGAATCCTCCACTGCTCCTCTGTGTTTTGGGGTTCCACAGGGCTCTATTTTAGGTCCCCTGCTTTTCTCCCTTTACCTGCTTCCATTGGGATCAATCCTTAGAAAGCATGGGATCTTTTTTCATTGTTACGCTGACGACAGTCAGATCTATATGCCACTTAAAAAGAAAGATGCCCCTTCAATTAGGCCACTTCTGTTGTGTCTTGAAGACATCAAAGCCTGGATGTCTTTAAACTTCTTAAATTTCAATGAAAAGAAAACAGAAGTGATGGTGTTTGGTCCTAGTGGCTCTTGTGAACCTTGCCCTGTTGATCTGGGCCCTCTGGCACCACATGTAAAGAAAACTATTTCTAACTTGGGTTTTAAAATGGACAGTGATTTTAAATTAGAGTCCCAGATTGGAGCGGTGGTCAAGACCAGTTTTTATCACCTCAGACAGCTGGCTAAGGTAAAGACCATTCTCACAAAACAGCAGCTGGAAACAGTAATCCATGCCTTCGTCACCTCTCGGCTGGATTACTGTAACGCTCTTTACCTTGGAGTCAGCCAGTCCTCCCTCAGACGCCTCCAGTTGGTCCAGAACGCTGCTGCTCGGCTTCTAACTGGAGTTCAAAAAAGGGAGCACATCACCCCCACTCTTGCTTCACTCCACTGGCTGCCTGTTCATTTTAGAGTTCATTTTAAGATTCTTTTATTTGTTTTTAAAAGTTTAAATGGTCTTGCTCCATCCTACCTCTCTGAGCTGCTTCACCCATACTCTCCTGCTCGGTGCCTCAGATCAGCTGATCAGCTGCTCCTGGAGGTGCCGAGGTCTAAGCGGAGGCTCAGAGGGGACAGAGCTTTTTCTGTTGCTGCTCCAAGACTGTGGAACGATCTCCCTCTTCCCATCAGACAAGCCCCTTCACTGTCCAGTTTTAAAACTCTTTTAAAAACACATTTTTACTCCCTGGCTTTTAGCACACACTGAATTTGATCTGTACTGTTTTTATTACTTTTATTGATCTTAATGTTTTAACAACTGTTTTTATGTGTTTAAATGTTCTTGATTTTATATGTACAGCACTTTGTGGCAGCTGTGGTTGTTTTAAAGGGCTTTATAAATAAAGTATTATTATTATTATTATTATTTTGTGATTTGTACATATGTGGGTTAGAATAAAGTTGAACCAAAGGCTGTGTCTCTTCTTTAAACATATTTGAGATAAATATTCCTGAGAGATCCAATAATTTAGTCTTTTTATGATTTTTCAGCTGAGTTAACTTTAATTAACAGATTATTTAATAAAGTCAAAGTGAAAACAGGATTTCATGATAAAGCCGACAACGTTTATTTATTTTTAGTCTTCACTGATTTAAAAAAACATAATTTTTTATACATAAAATGTTTTTTGTTTTTTTTAAACAAACATTTCCACCCTCCGTCCCGGACTCCCAATCCTCCCGCCTGCCAGGGCTCGGGGTCCGGCCTCGCGTGCTTCAACGAGTCGGCAGCTCATTTGATCCTCTGCGGTGACACCGCTCACTCGAATTTTATCGTTGGTCACAAAACACAAAAAACGCCTGGACTTCAGCATTAAACACGGTTTTGTCATTATTGTTTTTAAAACCTTAAAAATAGATCCAGCCACTGTTCCGAGTTCAGAGAAATTGCAAATGGCAGATTGGTGAAAAGTTTCTGAGATCCAGTGACTCCTCCTCCTGACCAATCAGAGTCCTGCATTAACGTTTCAGTCAGCTCGACTCAGCTCCAACGGTCCCACCACAGAAGCAGGGATGAAAAGAGGTCCTGAATCAGCCTCAAATCAGCTACTTGCTAAAGTATTGGTGCAAAAAAGTTCTTTCCGCGGCATTTTGCACATAGTTGGGGCTGATTAGGAGCAGTGCAAATAAGCCGATAGAGATGACATGACTGCTTCTCTCCATCAGGCTTGTTTCAGCAACATGTGCCCTGGAACCTGAAAATGAGGAATGTAATGGTAAGTGATCACTTCAGATTTTCCATCCATCCATTTTCTTCCGCTTATCTGGGGTCGGGTCGTGGGGGTAGCAGCTTAAGTAGGGACCAGACCCAGACTTCCCTCTCCCCAGCAACTTGGGCCAGCTCCTCTGGGGGAATCCCGAAGCGTTCCCAGGCCAGCAAAGAAACATAGTCCCTCCAGCGTGTCCTGGGTCTTCCTCTGGGTCTCCTCCCGGTGAGATGTGTCCGGAACACCTCACCAGGGAAGCGTCCAGGAGGCATCCTAACCAGATGCCCGAGCCACCTCAACTGGCTCCTCTCAACATGGAGAGGCAGCGGCTCTACTCTGAGACCCTCCCAGATGATCGAGCTTCTCACCCTATCTCTAAGGGAGAGCGCAGACACCCTGCGGAGAAAACTCATTTCGGCTGCTTGTATCCAAGATCTCGTTCTTTCGGTCACAACCCAAAGCTCATGACCATAGATGAGGGTAGGAACGTAGATCGATCGGTAAATTGAGAGCTTCGCCTTTTGACTCAGCTCTCTCTTCACCACGACAGACCTGTACAGCGCCCGCTTCACTGCAGATTATGTACCTATCCAACTATCGATCTCATGCTCCATTTTTCCCTCATTCATGAACAAGACCCCAAGATACTTAAACTCCTCCACTTAGGGCAGGACCTCTTCCCTGACCCGGAGAGGGCACTCTACCCTTTTCCGGCTCAAGACCATGGCCTCGGATTTGGAGGAACTGATCCTCATCCTGGCTGTGTCGCACTCGGCTGTGAACTGCTCCAGCGAAAGCTGTAGATCACGATCTGATGAAGCCAACAGGACTATATCATCTGCAAAAAGTAGAGACGCAATCCTAAGGCCACCAAAATGGATTCCCTCAACACCTTGGCTGTGCCTAGAAAGTCTGTCCATAAAAGTTATGAACAGAATCGGTGACAAAGGGCAACCTTGGCGGAGTCCAACTCTCAAAGGGAACGAGCCCGAATTACTGCCGGTGATGCGGACCAGGCTCTGACACCAGTCATACAGGGACCTAACAGCCCATATCGAAGGCCCCATACTCCCAGAGTACCCCCCACAGGGTTCCCTGAGGGACGCGGTCGAACACCTTCTCCAAGTCCACAAAGCACATGTAGACCGGTTGGGCAAACTCCCACGCACCCTCCAGGACTCTGCTGAGAGTGTAGAGCTGGTCCAGTGTTCCACAACCAGGACGAAAACCGCACTGCTTCTCCTGAATCCAAGGTTCGACTATCCGACGGACCCTCCTCTCCAGAACTCCTGAATAGACCTTACCAGGGAGGCTTAAGTGCGTGAGCCTCCTGTAGTTGGAACACACTCGATGGTCCCCCTTTTTGAATAGGGGGACCACCACCCCGGTCTGCCAATCCAGGGGAACTTCCCCCGATGTCCACGCAATATTGCAGAGTCGCGTAAGCCAACACAACCCTACAACATCCAGAGCCTTAAGGAACTCCAGGCAAAGGTCATCCACCCTGGGGGTCCTGCCACCGAGGAGGTTTTTAACCACCTCGGTGACCTCAGCACCAGTGATTGGAGGGCTCGACCCAGAGTCCCCAGGCTCCGCTTCCTCAGTGAAAGAAGTGCCGGTGAGATTGAGGAGTTCTTCAAAGTATTCCGCCCACCGACCCATGACATCCCGAGTTGAGGTCAGCAGCACACCACCCCCACTATAAACAGTGTTGGTGGTGTACCGCTCCCACCCACCCCCACCCCCGAGATGCTGGATGGTGGACCAGAATCACCTCGAAGCCATGCAGAAGTCATTCTCCATGGCCTCTCCAAACTTCTCCCATGCCCGAGTTTTTGCCTCAGCGACCACCCGAGTCACATGCCGCTTGGACTGCCGGTACCCATCAGCTGCTTCTGGGGTCCCACAGGCCAAAAAGGCCTGACAGGACTCCTTCTTCATCCTGACAGCATCCCTCACTGCCAGTGTCCACCACCGGGTTCGAAGGTTGCCGCCGCGACAGGCACCGACAACCTTGCAGCCACAGCTCCGGTAAGCCGCCTCGACAATAGAGGCATGGAACATGGTCCACTCAGAATCTATGTCCCCTACCTCCCCCAGAACATGTTTGAAGTTCTCCTGGAGGTGGGATTTAAAGCTCAGTCTCACAGGAGACTCTGCCAGACGTTCCCAGCAAACCCTCACAATACGTTTGGGTCTGCCAGGTCTGACCGGCATCCTCCCCCACCATTGGAGCCAACTCACCACCAGGTAGTGATCAGTTGACAGCTCTGCCCCTCTCTTCACACGAGTGTCCAAGACATGTGGCCGCAGATCAGATGAGACGATGACAAAGTCGATCATCGAACTGCGGCCTAGGGTGTCCTGGTGCCAAGAGCACATATGGACACACTTATGCTTGAACAAGGTGTTCGTTATTGACAATCCATGACGAGCACAGAAGTCCAACAACAGAACACCACTCTGGTTCAGATCAGGGGGGGGGGGGCGTTCCTCCCAACCACACCCCTCCAGGTCTCACTGTCATTGCTCACGTGAGCATTGAAGTCCCCCAGCAGAACAAGGGAGTCCCCAGGAGGTGCACTTTCCAGTACCCCCTCCAAGGATTCCAAAAAGGGTGGATAATCTGAGCTGCCATTTGGTGCATAAGCACAAACGACAGTCAGAACCCATCCTCCCACACATAGGCGGAGGGAGGCTACCCTCTCATTCACTGGGGTGAGTCCCAACACACAGGCACCAAGATGGGGGGCAATAAGTATGCCCACTCCTGCTCGGCACATCTCACCAGGGGCAACTCCAGAGTGGAAGAGTGTCCAACCCCTCTCAAGGAAACTGGTTCCAGAGCCAGAGCCATGCGTAGAGGTGAGTCCAACTATTTCTAGCCGGAACCTCTCAACCTCACACACCAGCTCAGGCTCCTTCCCCACCAGTGAGGTGACAGTCCACGTCCCAATAGCCAGCTTCTGTAGCCGAGGATCAGACCGCCAGGGTCCCCGACCTTGACCACCACCCATCTCACATTGCACTCGATCCCTTTGGCCCCTCCCACAGGTGGTGAGCCCATGGGAAGGGGGACCCATGTCTCCTCTTCAGGCTGTGTCCGGCCGAGCTCCATGTACAAAAGCCTGGCCACCAGGCGCCCGGCCACCAGGCGCCCGGCCACCAGGCGCCCGGCCACCAGGCGCCCGGCCACCAGGCGCCCAGCCACCAGGCGCCCGGCCACCAGGCGCCCGCCACCAGGCGCCCGCCCGTGTGCCTCACCTCCAGGCTTGGCTCCAGAGTGGGGCCCGGTGACCCACGTCCAGACGAGGGTACATCGAGTCCATTTATTTTGCTAATCATTGGGGTGTTTCGGCTGCACTTTGTCTGGTTCCTCCCCTAGGCCCTGTCTGCCTTGGGTGATCCTACTAGGGGCGTGATGCCCCTGACAACATAGCTCCTAGGATCATTGGGACACTCAAACCCCTCCACCACGGTAAGGTGACAGCCCAGGGAGGGGACTCCATTTTTTGTCTATGATAATCGGATCATAAGGTAAGGAAGACATAGAAAACTGATCTGAGAGGGTAATAACTTTGGGGGGAGGCAACATGATAGTGAGTGTCTTCCTAACTGGATAAACATGGCTTGTCATCAATGAATGCAGTCTCACATCTCCAGTCTAGAAGTGAACTCTATACTGATGATGACAACTCTCAATCTCACAAAGTGGATCAGCCCACCTGTTGTTCTAACTTCAGCCCTATCGATCACCTCTGGCACCAGCTTGGGCGTGCTGTTTGTTCCAGAGTAATCAACACACCCACGTTGGCTGGTTGAAAAATGGGATGCCATCCCACAACAGTGCATGTCCAAGCTGGTGAGCAGCATGAAGATGAGAAGGTGCCAGGCTGTTGTGTTTGTGTGTGGTTCTTCCACATGCTACTGAGGCTCCTTTTTGATAAATGAACTAAATGAAATGTTCAACTGCCAATATGAATTGTTTCTTCAGACTTTAATCATTCAATCAAAAAAAAGCAAGTTAACAGAATAAGCTGCGGTAGAGAAGATTTGCCAAGTTTTTCATGGTCGCAACACAAAGCTCTGGTGCTCAACTCAACTCTGGCGCTCAGCACAAAAATATATTTTTCTGACAATTGTGGCACCATTTATGGGGCAAAAACAGGCTTTCCTAATGTGTAAGAGTTATTGCAAAGAAGCTTTCTTACAACAAAAACATAATCAACCAAGTACACATTTTCTAAACATGCTGCCACAAAGACAAAAAGGCAAACATGCTGGTGTAAGTCGAAAGTTACCAGCACGTTAGTACAGCACGGCATAAGTTGTTGTATGCTGATGACAGAGATATATATATATATATATATATATGGGGGGGGGGCTACACAAAACTTATTTCCAACAATAACATATCTATAACTTTTGTCAGATGTTTCTATATCGCATATTGACATTTACAACGTATGGCTGAACTTACTGAACATGTTCATAACTTACAGCCAGTGTATTTGCCAGCATTATGGAGTACAGCTGTACATAGGGTATAAATGGTGAGCAACTCATGAATCCTACTGGATCCATGTGGAGCAGAGATCCACAACTATCACCTCAGAGATGGAGAATTGGATTTGTTTGATTTCTTCCAAGGCTTGTTGATCAATGCGAAATTATTGACTTGGTGTACAAGGAGCACAGAACTGCTCTTTTTAAATTTGATCTCACATGATTGTTGCATGCTATTGTATGCTCCAACTTGCTGTGCATATGTTTGACTAAACGTACACTAATATTGCGCATAATCGTTGCAAAGTCAAAACCTGCATTATGATTATATACGTTATATATCTGCTAGGATCAAGTTTCGGATAAGTTACGCCTATGTTAAACACGGGTCATATATTTTTTTCATCTTGTTAGCAATTTAGTATGTACACGTCCAAAAGACACTTCCAGTTCATTTTTTTATTCTATCTTCAACGTATGCCAGTGTGTTGAACAAAATTTGAGTGATCTAAAACATCATAATGTGACATAGCCCTTACTTTTTGTGCAAAGTATATGTTGTTTCCATTGTAGTGATGTTCTATACCCATGCTAGCCTTTTAAATAAACCAATTAACTGTTTAATTTGGAATGTAAACAAATCTCAATGGGCCAAGTGAAGCAATTCACAGTCATTGAATAAAACATAAAAAACACATTTTAAAACTGGAATCTAGTCACAGTTCAAGGCAATGTAAGGTTCCAAAATTTAGTTTGAACACAACGTTTTGTGAGATTATGTAATTTAATAAAGATGCCATACCCCATCCAAAAAGGGGGAAAAAAAATATTGTTTTACTGGATGGACCTTGATATAATGTAGGTGGGTCTCGTACATCTCTTGTCCCCCATGCCCACTCATAGCCACACTCCTGATATCAGCTATATGAAAAATAAATAACTAGTTGATCCACTGTCCAAATGGAAACTACTCTAAACAAATAAGAGAATCATTCCATACCATACCATACCAATTTATTTATATAGCACTTAAAACAGCAACAAGGCCAACCAAAGTGCTGTACAAAAGAACACAAACATACACAGCAGACAGGAAAACATAAAATAGAAATACAGATACAAATAGCAGCAGAAGCTAACTAAAATGGCCAACAGAGTAGAGAACAGACCGGACCAAAACAAATCACACCGTGTTAAAGGCAAGAGAATAGAAGTGGGTCTTCAAGCGAGACTTAAAGACTGAGAGTGTGGGAGCTTGCCGGACACTCAGTGGCAACTCATTCCACAGTCGTGGACCTGCAACAGAGAAAGCCCTGTCACCTCTGAGCTTACGACGGGTTTCTGGGACTGAGAGAAGCATCTGGTCTGCTGACCTCAGAGAGCGCGGTGGGACATATGGCTGCAGAAGATCAGTGAGATAGGATGGGGCGGAACTGTTCAGTGATTTAAAAACATACATGAGAATTTTGAAATGGATCCGAAGGTGAATGGGTAGCCAGTGCAGGGAGGCCAAAACTGGCGTGATGTGCTCTCTATAGCCTGTACCAGTTAAAAATTGGGCTGCAGCATTTTGGACCAGTTGTAGACGAGCAATGGAGGACTGACTGATTCCAAACAGAAGTGAATTGCAGTAATCAAGCCTAGATGTTATGAAGGCGTGGATCACTGTCTCGAGGTTCTTTTTGTTGAGTATAGGCTTCAGCTTAGACAGCCGTCTCAGCTGAAAAAAACAAGATTTGACCATCATGTTTACGTGACTGTTGAGTTTTAAGGACGGGTCCATTATCACCCCCAGATTAGTCACCTTTTGTTTCTCTAGCGGGGCTAGAGAGAATAGGTCAATGTCATAGTTCATGAGTGAGCCACTGGGATGGAACAGCATGACTTCAGACTTCTTCTCATTGAAGCTTAAGAAGTTTAAAGCCATCCAGTCCCGGATGTCAGCCAGGCAGTCAAGAAGAGGCTGAATAGAGCGTGTGCCTCTGTGCCTCAGGGGGAAGTAAATTTGGCAATCATCGGCATAGAAATGAAAGGGTATGTCGTGTTTGCGGAAGATAGCACCTAGTGGCAGCAGGTATAAAGAAAAGAGAAGGGGACCGAGGATGGACCCCTGCGGTACCCCCCACTGGAGTGCGGTCGATGCCGAACTAAAATCTTTGATATTGACACAGAAGGTTCTGTCAGAGAGGTAGGACCCAAACCATTTAAGGGCTGACCATGAATTCCATGAAGGAAAACATAGTGAACACCACAATTAGTGCCAGAGTTTTAGATTAAGAGCATCTTAATCTGAGAAGAGACAGTTAGGAGTGGCTGTGGCTGATTGGTTCGAGCAGTCGTCCTGCAATGCAAGAGTTGGGGGCTTGATGCCACCAGCAGTCACATGCTGAAGTGCCTCTGGGCAAGACACTGAACCCCTAATTGCCTCCAATGTGTGTCCCATCAGTGTATGAATGTGATAAAGCTCTGATTATTCTTTGTAGAGATCTAGTATAGAGCTTTGTGAATGTGATGAATGAGGCACAGATTGTGTTGTAAAGAGCTTTGAGCGTCAAGAAAGAAAAGCACTCTTTAAGTACAGTCCATTTAACATTTGTTATTTTGGTCTAAATAACATTTTGTGTGATTTCATGCAAAATCTCATGAACTATGTTAACTTTCAGAATATGAGTTGCGATGCCTCTCAGCTACTACCACACCAAGCTTTAGCTCCACATCTGTAAAATTGTCTTATACATAAAGAGTTTGCTAAAGTTGATGTTCAACTATTGATAATTTTCTGAAAATTTCATGGAAATCCATGAGGTTCATGAAATATTTTGCTAAAGGACAGATACATTTGACTCAAAATAGTTTTTGGCAAACTTTTAAACAAAAATCTTAAGCAAGCTCTTGGAGCCCAGTGCACATATTGGGGGTCAGACTCAGTTACTACCACACATCATTTGAGGTCACTGTGTGCAACACTCACTGAATTATTAGCACTTTTGTGTTTTTAAATTTAGTTGGTTGTGGCAGCCATCTTCCTGTGATGGACTGGAGGCCTGTCCAGGGTGTCCCCCACCTCTCGCACGGTGACTGATGGATATGGGCACCAGACCCCCATGACCTGAAAAGAAGCGGGTAAAAGATAATGGATGGATGGATGGCAGCTATCTTAATTTGGGTTGGCTCCATAAACTTAATGACTTGTGGCTGTACATCCACTGGTTGCTCTTTATAAGTTTCAACCAGTGGTTTATGAGATGGTTTGGTACCAGAAAGACAAACGGACATGCCAAAAACATAATTAGTAACAAAACTCAATGAGAGTTCAGCATGTCCTTGGTCTCCTGACCCGAGCATCATGAAAACAGTTGATGATAGACCTGAAAAGATGCAAGCCAACCTACCAGGATGAGAAGGTTTTAGTGAGAACAGTGAAAAATCCCTCATCCAGAACCAAACCACCACCACCAACTGTAACCGAACGTGGTTCATAAGGCCAGCTGGAGAAACCTTTCTTTTGCTTCTGTTTTTAATTCTTACTTGTTTTGATGCAGTAATAACCCTTAACATGTTGAAAAAGTGATTTTTACTTTTCTTTTAGAAAATTTTACCATTATTACTTTTACATGGATTAAGACTTTTTTTTTACTTTGTCCAAAGTTTTATGCACAAATTTGTAAACCTCTGATTGTAGAGGTTTTGATTTTAACTTTTATCTTTTTATAAACAGGGGTCTTCAAAGAGAAGAAGGTCTAGGGGTTGGATAGAAGGACATAAACAAACACAGACACACGTACAGATGGTGTGTATTGATCACTAACCCCCCAGAACTCTTATCAGAACCGTGTTCAGTTGGCTCTCTGCACTGATTCACTCTCACAGCCTGATCAGCTTTTATCTCATCTCAGTTTGTGTTTGCGCAGTGTGTGTGTGTCTGTGTGTGTGCGTGCGTGCGTGCGTGCGTGTGTGTGTGAGTGTGTGTGAGAGAGAGAGAGAGAGCGAGAGAGGGAGGTTAAGTGAGTGAGTGAAGGAGAGAGAAGGGGTCAAAGATCAAAAGAGGGAGAGTAAATGAGTAACGTCACAAAGACTACAGATGTTTCAGCCACATCTGGCTCTCCATCTTTGTCAAGAAACTTAAAGCTGATTTTTTAAATAGCATCTGTACAAAGAATTGATTGTGTGTGTAAGGGGTGGGGGCTGAGTGTTAGACGTGTACATTATGTATTTTTCTTTTTACACATTAAAACAAGCTAATACAGTACTCCAAAAGTTGCTGCAACATTTACTGTTCAGTCAGCTGTCACCATCAAACAGCTGTCATGACCCCTTTGTGTTTCTGTGCATCACTGATTTAATATTTCTGAACCTCTACAGGAGAATCTGATGCAGAACCAGAATGCAAATTATGTAATTTTATCTCATTCAAGGTATCCTGATCCTCCGTCTTCCTCTGGACCAGCAATTAGACAGCAAACATACAAAAAGAATGTCACAGAGGTGGAAATAAGAACAAGACAGTCAGAACTGTTCCATCAGCTGAAGTAGCCCTCTGCTGGTAAATACATCTACTGCAGGTTAACGTTGGAGAAACTTGTCCAGATGAATTGATTTAACCTTCTTTTGTTGGAAAAACTTATTTTTAATTTTAATTTGAGATGAAATCACGGCTTGTTCGTTCCTGAGTGTGAAGCTGAACATGAGTTTGCTTCCACAGAAACATTTGTGTACCACGCTGCGTTCACACAGTAACCTGAGGAGGGAACAAAAAACGTTAATTTAATCAATGAGGTATTTTTTTTAAATAACAGATAATTATTTACAATCATAGATACACTATAAATGTTTATTGAAGTTTATGTTTTTGTTTTGTATTTTTTTTAACACAAATTTACAGATTTACCACCTGGATACAGATTGTTCCAGCAATCATTATGTTTCATTTTGTAGTGAAGTGATCAACCAAACACTACGTTCAAGTTCAAGGTTCTTTATTGTCATTCGCATCACATGTGGTACATAAGGTGGAATTAAATTGTGTAATCAAGGCCCCAGTTATTTCCAACAATAGCAAAATATAAAGTATAAAAACTACAGGATCTAAGATATACACTAAGCAATAATAATGTAATACAATATAGTATACTAAACAGCAGCCTGAACATGAGCCTGTTGTGAGCAGATGGGTATGAATACAGCAGCTTAAAGGCAAGAAATCAGCAGCACAGATAAATTACATATCACCAGTTAAAGTGGCATTACAGTGATTTTTCTTTTCCTTACAGTGATTATCCTGGTTAGGGATTCATGAGTCTAACAGTTTCAGGGTAGAAGCTGATCCTCAGTCTAGTGTTTCTACACTTAATGCTCATATTTAATGAGCATTAAGTGTAGAAACTTTTTGCCCCGCTAAAAAGTGTGTGTGCTGGGTGAGTGGGGTCCTTCATGATGCATCTGGAGGTGTAGATGTCTGTGATGGTGGGGAGACTGACTCCAACATCTTCTGTGCAGCCTTCACCACTCTCTGCAGAGCTTTTCTTTCTGCAGCTGTGCAGCCTCCATGCCACACGTTGATGCTGAAACACAAGATGCTAATAGAGTTATGATGTTTTTATTGTCAACAGTCTTCATGTAGACAATATTTAGAACTGATTTATATTGAAATGTTCTGAACAATCAACATCTTATCTGTTGTAGATAGCTATTTGGACAACCTCATTTTGGAGAAATAAAATTTAAAATTAGACCAGACTGAGCTAACAGCTAGTTTGAGTGGGGCCAAAACCAAATGGGATTACTGATACACTGAAAAAGCTGCACTTCCAATTATTTATTTATTTGTTTAGCTGCTAATTGCACTTATTACGCGCTGCGTAATTACGCACACCATGCACAGAAGCGTGCTGCGTAATTACGCGTTCCATGCACAGGAGCGCCCCGGAAAGAAAAGGTTTTCGACAGGGGAAAAAGAGGGGAAGGCTGAAAGCAGTCCTGCTGCCAAGAATGGGAAAGAACAGAGGTATGGTATGGTATGGTATGAAGTTTATTCATTTTAAAAAAAGTACAAAACAATTCCATAACAATATATAAAAAGATACAAAAAAGTTTAAAATGAAAGGCAGCAGAAAGAAGAAAAAATCTTATTATATCTGCCCCTTTTTTCAAACAATTATTTCAGACATATTAATTTTCAAGTAACAGAACAAAATGAATAACTTTCTAATTTTTCTAATTCTAATAAAAAACACACACTAAGCTACTTCATATATACTTTTTTAACAATCTAGATTTGATCTTTTTCTTAAATGTACACATTGACTTGACATTTTTTACATCACTCTCTAGACCATTCCACAATCCAACTCCTTGGATTGAGGTAGACCTTCCCTTCAGACTAGTTCTGAATTTTGGTTTGACAAATATTTCTATCCCCTTAAGATTGTAACAACTTTGTCTTTTAACAAAATTTCTTTGGATATTTAATGGTAATGTGTTATTTTGAGCCCTATACATAACTGATAAAATACTATAATCTACCAAATCATGGAACTTCAATAACTTCAGTTGATAAAATAATGTGCTTGATGGGTGACTGTAATGCTTTCTGGTGATGATTCTTACAGCTCTTTTCTGTAAAATAAAAATAGGTTTTGTAAATGTTTTACACGCTTTCCCCCAAACATCAATGCAATAGATTAAATGTGGAACAATGATTGTGTTATACAACATGTACAGAGCTTTATCATTTAATAATTCCCTGACTTTGTATAGTACTGCAATAGATTTAGATATTTTTGTTCTTACAGAATTTATGTGATTTTTCCATGTTAGCTGTTCATCAATGATTACACCCAAAAATTTAATCTCATTAACTCTACAAATCTCAACACCCTCAATTTTAAATGGATCATCAACAGTTTTCTTTTTGTTACTAAATATCATGTATTTAGTTTTATCTAAATTTAATGATAATTTATTAATTTTAAACCAAGTTTGTATTTTATCAAATTCTGTCTTCATCAGTTCCAACATCCGTTTTACATCTTTACCCAAACAAAAAAATGTGGTGTCATCTGCAAAAAGGACACATTTGAGGAGTCCTGATACATTCACTAAGTCATTCACATATTAAATAAATAACTTTGGTCCAAGTACAGAGCCTTGAGGAACTCCACAAGTGATATTGCACAGGTCAGATCTTACACCATTTATTTGTACAAACTGTTTCCTATCTTTTAAATAGCTAGATACCCAGTGTAATGCTGGTCCTCTTATACCATATTTATTTAATTTTTCAAGGAGAATAGTGTGGTCAATAGTATCAAATGCTTTTTTTAAATCAACAAAAATACTAACACAATACTGTTTTTGATCGACAGCAGTAGTTATTTGTTCCATTATTTCCATGAGAGCCATTGATGTAGAGTTTTTTGCTCTAAACCCATACTGACTGTTACTTAGAATGTTTTGTTTAGTAATAAATTTATCTAATCTGGTCACAAACAGTTTTTCTAGAATTTTTGAGAATTGTGGTAATAAGGATATTGGTCTATAATTATTGAACACACATTTATCACCATTTTTAAAGAGAGGAACTACCTTAGCTACTTTCATATTGTCTGGAAATATTCCTTTTGAAAATGATAAATTACAAATATATGTAAACGGCTCGATAACATAACTCATTATGTCCTTTACAAACATCATATCCATGTCCACCCAGTCTTTTGATCTCTTATCTGTAAGACTTTTTACTACATTCATTATTTCTTCTTTGTCAGTTCCATTAAGAAAAATACTGTTGTCACAACCTATAACTGAATGGTTCACATTATTGTCTACTTTTGGTATTTTAGCTGCAAGGCTTGATCCAACGTTCACAAAATGACGATTAAATCCATTTACAATTTCATTTTCATCATGGATTTCATTGTCATCCTTCAAAAAATATTGTGAAATACCTGTTTTTGCTTTATGACTTTTCAGAACACTATTTATTACTTGCCATGTTGCTTTCATATCACCATTGCTTTTATTTAATAAATCACTATAATATTCCTTCTTGTGTTTCCTTATAATCGCTACTAATTTATTTTTATACTTCTTATATTTCTCTTCAGCCTCTTGTGTTCTCAATTTCAAGAAACATGTATACAAATAATTCTTTTTTTTACAAGCATTTCTCAACCCTTTCGTCATCCATGGTTGGTCAACAACATTTCTCTTTGTACAATTATTTTGCACACAATTCTTTTCATACAGAGCTCCTAAAATATTCATAAACTCATCATATGATCTGTTCACATCATCAACATACACGTCTTTCCAGCTTTGTTTATGTAAATCATCTTTTAATTTGTCCAGTGCTTTTTTTGATGTGTTTATTGTTTTTTCCTTAATTGTAATTTCTTTTGTAATGCTTTGATCATTTTTATAAATCATGAAAACTGGTAAGTGATCACTCAAATCACTCGTTAAAATACCTCCAATCACATCCCCATTTGTTACATTTGTGAAAATATTATCGATTATTGTAGCACTATGAGTTGTAATTCTTGTTGGTTTTGATATTAACGGATAAAGATTTAAACTATACAATGAATTTGTAAATGTACTGATGTTATTTGAATCTGTTTTATTTCCCAGGTCAATATTAAAGTCTCCACACAAAAAAATGTTTTTATTAAAACTCTTGTCCAATAGTTGTACCATTTTATCAGTGAATATTTCTATATTTGATCCTGGAGATCGATATACACAACTTATTAATATGTTTTTATCATTCTTGTTTATTATTTCTATTGTTATTATTTCCATGATATTATCAACAACTATTGACATTTCATTAATTAATTTACATTTTATTTCATTTTTAACAAATAGAGCCACTCCACCACCTCTTTTGTTGCTTCTGTTCACATGATATAATTCATACCCTTCCATGTGAACATAAGTTGTGTTTTCATCGTTGAGCCATGTCTCCGACAGTGCTATTATTGTAAAGGTTCTGTTTAGCTGTTTTAAATAATCAAAAGGTTACAACTGTAACCGTGTAACAGTGAGCAGAGCAGATCAACAGCTCTTCAATATGAACTGATTAACAACAAATGAACTGATTAATAATCAAATGAACTGATCGGTAACAGTAGTCATGAACTGATTAGTAACAATAGAAAACAGCAGTCACAATACTTGTGACTGATAATAAATATCTCACACTGTAATTGCATACAGTCAGATGTGAGTTTAAACCGAAGTTCCATGAAAACAATAAGATTCATTCTGTTAAAACACTAAGAACAGAATGGGCCATGGAAAAAGCCGAAACATCACGCAGATAAAAGCGGATAAATGAACATGACCAAGTGGCCGCTGTACAAATGTCCTCCACTGTCTCTCTCCATGCAGAGCTGTGGAAGATGCAATTCCTCTGGTGGAATGAGCTCTGAGATTCTCTGGAGGCTCCAATCCTGATGCCCTGTAAGCTTCAGAAGTGGCCTCACACAGCCAGTGTGACAGACGCTGGGTGGGTAACGGGCGACCTGCAGAGATGTCCCTATAATGCACAGACGCTGAGTCTGCCGCAGAGGAACTGTGCGTGTTATGTAACATGCCAGTGCACGCACAGGACTGAGGAGATGAAAAGATGCTTCTTCTTCTGATTTGTGAGGGGGAGGATAAAACCTCTCCAATGTTATAATTCTCGATTTAAATTAACTTGTGATGTTTTGGGGCATAAAAGCTGGATTAGGTCTCAGAGCAGCTGAGCTGCCATCAGCCTGAATCCTGAGGCATGACAGGGCAGCAGAGAGCGCAGCTAAATTGCTCACTTTCTTCGCTGATGTCAAAGCCAACAGCAGGGCTGTTTTAAGCGACAGGAATTTGTGACACCTGATCTAAAGGCTCAAAAGGAGCTTTGATCAGAGCTCGCAGAACCATCGTTAGGTCCCACTGCAGAGCTAGTGGTCGTGACACTGGTCTGTGTCTCCGTACACCTTTTAGAAAACACTTCATCAGCGGATGATTAAAACTGTTCTGTCACCGAAGCCTTCATAACAGGAGGAAATAGCAGCAGCATAACCCAACATTCTTCAGTCAGGTCATCTGGACAATTTCTTCTTTTTTTTGTGCTGAAATGTTTCGCCTTCAGTCTGGAAGGCTTCATCAGTCAAGGAGACACACAAAACTGATTCTTCCCCCAACAGCTTTCTCCAAAGTGGAACAAACCAGCTCTGCTTGTGATAAGATGGTCTCATTGGTACGCCCCCTCCTCCTTGGATTGTATACCTGGATTATTGTGCATGGATTTTGTTGTTTTCAACTAGTTTGACAAGACTGTCAACAAGGAAGAGGGCCGGCAATGGAGGAGGGGGCGTACCAAAGAGACCATCTTATTACAAGCAGAACTGGTTTGTTCCACTTTGGAGTAAGTGTTGGGGGAAGAATCAGTTTTGTTGTGTGTTTCCTTGACGGATGAAGCCTTCTGGACTGAAGGCGAAATGTTTCAGCACAAAAAAAAAAAGAAACTGTCCAGATGACCTGACTGAAAAATGTTGGATTGGATTATTGACCTGGATTATTGAGCATGGACTTTGTAGCTGTAGCATAAGTTTTATTTGTGCTGAACGCTAGATTTCCATCCATCAGCTGCTGCAGAAAGGACAGCACCCCACCTAGTGGACATGAGATGGCCTCTACACCTTTCTCTGTGCACCAGTGCTAAAAAGCTGTCCACTTTGATGTGTACAGTGCTGTGGTAGAAGCAGCTTGTGAGTCTTGGATTGTGAGCACCACTTCCTGAGAGAGGCCCATCTTCTCTAAGCGGATCCACTCAGCGGCCAGACCCAAAGGTGCTGGCCTATTTCTGGGTGACTCCTGATCGCTCCTCCCACCTGGAGGAGAGCATCATCCCTCCACGGCAGTTTCCACGGTCAACCCGATAACAGACATTGCAGGTTTGGGATCCGCGGGGCGCTCAAACGCTCGGGGGCTACAAGAATGGCTGACAGTTCTTCCTCCCGGACTCATTTCAGAAACCGTGATATTAGAGGGACTGGGGGAAACACGTAAAGGAGCATTTTTGGCCACGGGCTGTGGGCAAAAGCGTCCACTCCTAATGGTGGGTCGTCCCGTGGGCTCAGTGATAACCATAATTGACACTGGGCGTTCTCCCATGTGGCGAACAAATCCACTGCTGCTCTGCCTAACCTGCTCCAAATCCGAGAAATCAGCTCGGGATGAAGACTCCAGTCCCTGTGGCGCAGACCGCCCCTGGACATTATGTCTGCTCTTCTGTTAGGATGCCGGGGATGTACACTGCTTTGATGGAGAGCAGGTTTTTTTGCGCCTAACACAACAGCTGTCTCACAATGCGTAACAGTTGGGCTGAGCGCACGCCCCCCTTTCGGTTTATGTAAGCTGCAGTCACTTTGTTGTTTGTGTGGATCAGAACATGTTGATTCCGCAATAGGGGAGTAAAATGCTTAATCACATTCCAAACTATGAGACATTCCAAGATGTTTATATGAGCTGATGTGTGAGGTGGCCAAAGCGCCCCCACCGCTTGAGACAGGCACGTTCCCCCCCAGCCTGACAGGGACACGTCTGTGAAAACTGAGACATGTGACGTAGGTCTGCTGATAGGAACTCCCTCTGACAGAGTGAGAGGGATTCCCTAGTGATTCAGGTTGGTTCCCACAGAGGGGGGCACAGAGATCATCCACCTCTTCTGATGTACTGGATCTATGCGCAGGCGAGCGAACCATCTCTGAAGGCGTCTCATGTGGAGTAAGCCCAGCGGAACCACAGCGTGAGCTGATGACATTGTTCCCAAAAGTTTCATGATAGAGACGGCCGTTACAAATCTGCTGGGTTTTACGGGGTGGAGCTGGTCCTATAAAGCTTCAGCTCTTGGCTGTGATAAGCGGGCTCTCATAGTGATTGAGTTTAGCTCCACTCCCAGATAAACGATCATCTGGGCCGGGAGAACCAAACTCTTCTCCCAGTTTATGGCAAAACCCAGGTTTAACAGGTGTGACATCAGCGCTTTGGTTTGCGCAGCTGCTTCCTGCCTGGATCGAGTTAACAGCAGCAGATCGTCCAGATAAAACAGGATTCTCATCCCTGCTCTGTATAGCGGTTGCAGAGCCATCTCCACGCATTTCGAAAACGTGAGTGGGGCGAGGGAATAGCCTGTTGTACTGGTACTGGGTCCCTTGGAAGGAGAAACACAGGAACTTTCTGTGTTTTGGAATGATTGGTATGTGAAAATTGGCGTCTTTTATATCTATGGAGGTAAACCAATCATTCTGGTGAATGTTGTCCAACAGCTGTCTGGTTGTCAGCATGTGGAACTGTCTCTCCATGATTGAATTGTTGAATACGGATAGGTCCAAAACGGGTCTCATCCCTCCGGTCCTCTTTGGAACCAGAAAGTAACGTGAGTAAAACCCTGTGTTTTCCTCTCCGTTGGGAACCCTGGAAATTACATTTTTTTATCAGTAATTCCTGAACTTCTGAGTGGAGAGACGAGATCTGTTCTAGAGATGACAGAACCATCTCTATAATCCCTCTGAACGGTGGGGGTTGAGCTGCGAATTGCAGCATGTAACCTCTGCTGATAAGACGGTTCATCCATGTGTCCAGGGAACACACTCTCTGCCACTCTGTGTAACGCTCTGGGAGCGGGCACACGTTTTTGTGTTGTGTCAGGTCCATTGCAGATGTTAACCAAGCTAAGGCCTCCACAAACGTCATATGCTCTGGAAATGCTCTCTGAGCGACCCATGGGGAGGCCTTGCCAAAAGAGCTCTGGGAACGCCTCTTTGCTGCGCTCAGGCTGCGGGCTCACATCAGAGCTGATGTGAGCTGACACACACTGAGGAGAGGCGTGAGCGCCTTTAGAAATGTGACATCGTTTGGGTGGAGATTGCAGTTGCCGTGGGGAAATGCGTTTGTTCCCGCTGCAGTCAGAAAAATTAGAACACAGCCTGGGCTGACAGACATCCTCCGCAAGGAGTCATTTCTTGTATCTTCTCCGCCGTGAGCCTGCGACTGGTTGTTTCAGGGTGGCGCCTGTTGGCGGTCTCTGGGGAAATGCTGAGTCGCTGGTTACCGCGATGAGAAGGACTGTTCTCTGGCGGGAGGGGCCGGCGGCAGAGCAGGGCAGGAGGATGCTGCTGCAGCTGTGGAACGTCTCTGCTGCTGCCTCTGGCCACGACGATCTCTTCAGTGGGCGGGGGGCAGGAGTAGGAGTGCGGCTTCATCAGGTGGCGCACAGTCTCTGACACCTCCTCCACTTCTTTGACTTTTCAAGCATGGCCTTGATATTGGACCCGAACAGTGCGTCCGTCATGATGGGGCCCTCCAGCAGGTCTTTCTGTAGTTTCTCCGGCAAGGAGGGGGAGTATCAGAGCCAGGTGGACCGCTGGATCATTGTCATCCAGGCGGCGATGCAAGACAGGCAGACAGCAGAGGAGGTGCACAGGTTGAGGATGATGTCAGATGCTTTGCAGAACGAGGTCCTCATCTCCTCAGGCAGGTCTGTTTCCTCCAGCCTTTTGGAGATGCTGTGGACCAGCCTGGCGACATTGTTGTTCGCTGTGGCCACCTGGAAAGCACACTGGTGGGCTTGATTGGAGAGCGACTTCACCGTCTGGTCGTGTCTCCCTGGAGGGACAGGATGCTGGTCCAACCTGGACACTTTTACTCCAAGGGCTTCCACCAGGCTTGGCTCCAGGGGGGTACCGAGGGAAAATTCCGCTCAGTAAACCCCTCCACTCTGGTGATGGGAGTGAAGGTGGAGACGGGCGCCTTCAGCTTACCAGGTCCGGCTGCAGCCTCATTCCAGTAGGACGTCACTGCTGGGAATTGAGGCCAGATGGGGTCAGGGCAGCGAGCTGGGGTAGAGCCAAACCTTCCCGCTAGATCATCCGATCTGGGCAGGGGAGGAGAGGGACGGAAAGTCTCTTCGTGTCAGCCGCCTCCTGTCTGGGAGCGGTGTGTTCGCTGATGCGGAAAGGCCCGGGGAGTAGGGGGGGGGGGCATCCTCTCGGCCCCCCGTGTTCTAACACTACGCTCTCCATGAGGGAATGAGCAGCGGGGATGCTGCTGAAGTCGTCTTTTCTGGAGGAATCATCCGATTTGCTCCGTGACTTGGCGTCAAAAAAGGCGATGGCGTCGTCCAGCGAACAGTCCCCCGTCACGGAGAGGCACTCCTCGATGTTAGCCTTGAACAAGGCTGCTTGCCTCTGCCTCTCCTCTGGAGGGAGGAGGTCACAGAGATGGCAGGAGGAGGCGAGGTCGGCATGGCGGGGACCCAGGCATCCTTCACAGATGTTGTGCCGGTCGAAGCGCAGCATGTAGCCGGTCTTGCAGGACGGGCACAGGCGGATGGTGCTGGTGCTAGACATTGTGTTCTTGTAACAAACTGTGCTGGTTGCTTGCTGAAAAAAAATGGGAGCCGATTACTCGGTCTCACTGTAATTTAAACGGACCGGGGGTAAGGCCCACACAGCAGGTGGGCGTGGACTAAAGTTTTCAGTGCTGCGCGCAACGAGATAAAACCCACTAGCGACAGCCTTAAAGGGCGAAGCCTATACAAAATAGAACTGCTGAAATTTGTTAAAGAAGCTGAAACTGGGTTATTAAAATTAAAACAAACAGAAAAATTGCTAGGATTACAAAAACAGTATCAAAGACAGATGCTAAAGCTAAAAACTGCAAAACTGTCACTAGAAGTAGCTAAATGGTAGCTAAAAGCTAAAAGTTGGTAAAGAGTATCTAAAAAAGTTAAATCTGGTCCTCTGGACATAAAAAAAAACAAAGCAAAACAACCCAAAAAAAAAAATGTAGAAATGTTGTCTTTCATCCGAAAGACTTCCTCAGTCTGAGGTGCTGTATTCAGCTCAGTCGCCTAAATAGCACCTTCTCAGAGTGGATCAACCAGTTTGCTGCTGACAACCAAAACCAGCTGCTCACATGATCAAGAAGGTTTTAGATTTTTCTACCTGGATAATTGAGCATGCATCAGGATAGGTAAAGAGTAGTTAAATACCAAAAGTAGCAGAAGAGTAACTAAAAGCTAAAAGTAGCACAACAAATGCTAAGCCTAAATTCAACAAAACTGAAGCAAAAAATCCCTAGAATCAAAACAATATCTAAAAACACTAAAAAGTGGAAAGGTAGCTAAAAGTAGCACTAAAGTAGCTAAAAGATAAAAGGGAAAAACAAAAAAAGGCTAAGGCATTATGTGTCAGAACTGTGGCTAAAAGTTAAAATAGGAAAAAAAAAAATTAGCTAAAAGCTAGAAGGAGCAGAATTGTTGCTAAAATCTAAGAGTTGCAGAATGGTTACTAAAAGCTGAAAGTAGCCAAACAGACTGTTTACAGATTACAAAATTGTAACTCAAAAGTTAAATGAGAAAAACTGTATCTTAGGATTACAAATAGCAAAACAATAGCTAAAATTAGCTAAACTGTCACTAAAATAGCTAAAACTGGTTAAATGCAAAAAGTTTCTAAACAATAGATAAAAAGTAAACTAAATGTAACACAACGGTTGGAAGACAAAAACAGAAACAGTACAACTATGTTGAAGCAAATTTCAAAGAAATTTGGGATGGGGGTTAGCTAAAGTTAAATATTGAGAAAACAAATTAAAGTGACAAAAACCAAAGACAATACCTCACTAATCTTGATTGGGCTGAATGTTTTGATAGTTAAAATCACAAAAAAATGTGCAGATGTTAGGTGGCAAAACAGGTTCTACAACAAAATACAAATAAATAATAATAATAATACAGCAAAACATCAATATGACACAATGAACGTAGATGTAACTTTACTAATAGATTTAATAGTAAGTGCTTTGTGTTTTCATCACTGTATGTTTCCATACAATGGTGAAATTAGTTCTCTGCATTTAACCCATCACACCTGGGATACACCAGGTGGAGCAGTGGGCAGCTATGTAGGTGCCCAGGGAGCAATTGGGGATTGGGTGTCTTGCTCAGAGACACCATGACATGTGGGAATGGCAGGGATTGAACCTGGGACTTTTGGGTCCTGGGTCGGCTGCCATGCCTCTACTCCATCTCGGCCCCGCATTTAGAATGGTGCTCTGTTTTGCAGCACCTGTTAAAAGGATATGTGACCCTGGTTCAGTGTTTGTTGAGCCTTTTGGACCAGAAGGACTCACTGTGGAGCAAGCAACAGAACAGTAATGAGTCAAAAGGCCCGTTACCTGAAGGTCACCACAGGTCTTTGTCTGGTGTCTCAGCTGTCGCCCTGAACCCCTGCAGCTGTTCGCGCTGCTTACAGGACATCAAAACTGTAAACACATAGAGTTCAACTAAAAAGAATCCTAATTTAGAGCTTTTCTGCAGGTTTAACAGTAATGACCTTTGCACATTTAATAACTTCTCTGTGTATTGTTACACAGATTTTGAAAATGTAATGGATTTATTGCCTTTAAAATACTGAGAGGCAGATACACTATTTACTTTTATCCTCAATTCTTTCTGACTTTAGTTATATTGCCAAAAGGAAAAGAATGACTGATAATGTTTGTGTCTGTTTCTGTCTGTTAGCAAAATATTTCATGAACCACTGGACACATAACACTTTTAGGAAATAATCATTGAATGTATATTAAATACTGATTTAATATACATTACATTTAGGATTCAATGATCTTTGTGCTGGTAAAATATCTCATGAACCACTGGACAGAGCTTAATGAAACTCAGAAATTGATCACTGGTTATACGTCTACAACTGTTTAACTCATTGCAAGAAGACTACCAACACAAAAATGACTTTAGCTCTGTCAAATTTTGTTTTCATATTTTATGTTCCATGATTCTTTTAAAGCTTAAAACTAAAAGAGACAGTTCAGACATTAAGAAGTGGGGTTATGCTGACAGTTTATAAACAATGAGCATCTTACCTGTTGTAGAGAACTCTTTGAACAACCTCAGTTTGGAGAAACAGACTGATGAGCTAACAACTCATCTAAAGAGGAAAACTGTCACCAGTAAACAACTCAAATACCCCCAAAAAATCATAACGGCTGGTGAAAATTATATTTTATTGTCACGAACAGGTTTTTGGATTCTTAATAAGCCAGACACAGGAGTGCAAAAACAAGAACAGTTTTTATTAATTAGGCTGCTGGTTGCTGGAGTCAGGGTCCAATAATTGATCCAAAAAGGGTGATCCGTGAATAGTGGTCATAGAGGCAAAGGAGGAGGTCATTACCGTGATCAGAAGGACAGAGCAGAACCAGACGAGGAGCAGGCAAAAGCATAAATCCACAAGACAAGGTGTGAGGTCGAAAATCCAAATATAGGGCATGAACAAGAACAAGATGGCTGGATATCAGGGACCATGGAAGGTATGATAATTCGGCACTGGTGGAGAGTGAGAATGGAGCTTATAAAGGGTGCAGAGCAGGTGAAATAGATGAGCTGAACAGGTGAGTGGAATCAGGACTGATTGCTGTGAGAAAAGGGAGGCGTGGCTTGGAAGGAGTAGGCTTGAGCAGGAGGATGGGTGATAGGCAAAACACATCAGGGAAAAACAAACAATGACATGAGGGGCAGAAACTATGGCAGGTGACATGGGCAGGAGAACAAAGAGCATGAAGGCAGGATTATGGCAAGATGGGCAGAAACATAGCAAGAGGAGCAGTGACGTGTGTAGATGAGGGGTCAGCAGGGGGCTGCTGACCATTACATTTATAATATTTTAACTGTTTTTCATTTTCCTTTACATGGTTATCAGGACTCATCAGGACTCTGTATCACAGAGCAGACAGCGTCCCCACTAACTCAGGAGCCAGGCAGAAGGAGAAATCCCACACAAGACAGGCTCTAGAGCAATGTGGATATCCTAACTGGGCCTTTCTGAAAGCAGAAAAGAAACCCAAACAGGATTCCAGTCAGCCATCAGGTGAAAAGGAGGAACCCAGACCCAGACCCAGACCAGTGGTCATGCCGTATGTTGAGGGAGTATCAGAAATTGAGATGTTTATTTTCTAAACATAACGTCCCAGTGGCTTTTAAACCCCAAAATACATTACGGCAAAGACTGGTTCATCCCAAAGATCCAGTCCCCCGGCACAAACAGAGTAATGTTGTGTATGCTGTTCAGTGTCAGGAGGACTGTGATCAGTCTTACATAGGGGAAACTAAACAGCCACTGGCCAAAAGGATGGCCCAGCACAGAAGATCAACATCATCAGGCCAGGATTCTGCGGTCTACACTCATCTCCAGGACAGCAGTCACTCTTTCAGGGATGAAGATGTTCACATCCTGGACAGAAAGGAACGATGGTTTGAGAGAGGAGTAAAGGAGGCCATCTTTGTGAAAAGAAATCGTCCATCATTAAACAGGGGTGGAGGCTTCCGTGTTCAACTGTCCTCCTCTTACAATGCTGTTATTGCTAGTATCACTCAGCCCCCTGTGAATAGTAAACAGCCATCAGTGTGCTAATGATCCATTGTTAGGCTGATGGTCCTTCTTGACCATGTGAGCAGCTGGTTTTTGTTGTCAGCAGCAAACTGGTTGATCCACTCTGAAAAGGTGCTATTTAGAGACTGAGCTGAATACAGCACCTCAGACTGAGGAAGTCTTTCAGATGAAAGACGAAACGTATCTACATTTTTTTTTTTTTTTTTGCTTTGTTTTGTTTTTTGTTTTTTTTGAATGTCCAGAGGACCAGATTGAACTTTTTTGGATACAATCATAATAGTTACCTGTAAAACTGAATGAGTTACAGTCATGTTTGTGTTGCTAATGTCAGTTGTCTGTGGCAGCCATCTTGAACTGGGTTAGGAATTAGTTGTAGAAGTACATCCTTTGTTTACTTTCTTAAAGTCTGTCCAGCTTTGACATTATTTGCTAACAAACACACCCACACAGATGCACAAGGAAACAAATTATCACCTTTTAGAAGTGGGCAATATTAGGCTGTGTCAGTTACCCTTTTTTATTTGGACAATATTCTAATGATTGAACTGTAATATAAAGATACTCTGGTTTTTCTAAACCTAACTCTTGGTCTATTTCGTATAGGCTTCGCCCTTTAAGGCTGTCGCTTGTGGGTTTTATCCCGTCACGCAAAGCGTCGCACTCAAAAATTTAGTCCACGCCCAACTGTCAGCCCCACCCGGTCCGTATAAATTACAGTGAGAGCGGGTAATCAACTCCCATTTTTTCTTCAGCAAGCAACTAGCACTGCTCTTCCAACAACGCAATGTCCAGCACCAACACCATCTGCCTGTGCCCGTCCTACAAGACCGGCTACATGCTGAGCTTCGACCAGCACGACACCTGCGAAGGATGCCTAGGTCCCTGCCACGCCGACCTTGCCTCCTCCTGCGGCCTCTGTGACCTCCTCCCCCCTGAGGAGAGGCAGAGGCGAGCAGCCTTGTTTAAGGCTAACATCGAGGAGTGCCTCTCCATGGCAGGGGACTGCTCACTGGATGATGCCATCGATTTTTTTGACGCCGGGTCTCGGAACAAATTGGATGGTTCCACTGGGACAGGCGACGTCAGCAGCAGCCCGGCTGCTCATTCCCTCCCAGAGAGCGTATTGTTGGAACGGGAGGAGCCGAGTGGATGCTCACCCCTCCCGGGCCTTTCCACTTCAGCGACCACACCGCTCGGGACTTTCTGTCCCTCTCCTCCCCCTGCCCAGATCGGATGATCTAGCGGGAAGGTTTGGCTCCACCCCGGCTCGCCGCCTTGACCCCATCTGGCCTCGTTTCCCAGCAGTGAAGTCCTACTGGAACGAGGCTGCGGCCGGACCTGGTAGATTGAGAGCGCCCGTCTCCACCTTTGCGCCCATCACCAGAGTGGAGGGGTTTACTGAGCGGAATTTTCCCTCGGTACCCCCCCTGAAGTCAAGCCTGGCGGAAACTCTCGGAGCAAAAGTGTCCAGGCTGGACCAGCATCCAGTTCCTCTGGGGAAGCACGACCAGACGATGACGTCACTCTCCAACCGAGCTCACCAGTGTGTGTTCCAGGTGGCCGCAGCGAACAACAATGTCGCCCTGCTGGCCTACAGCATCTCCAAAAGGCTGGAGGAAACAGACCTGCCTGAGTCAAGTCAAGTCATATTTATTTATAGAGCACAATTTAAAACAGATAGACTGTTATCAAAGTGCTTAACACTGAAGAGACAGAGCTTACTCTACAATGCATCTGACGTCATCCTCAACCTGTGCGCCTCCTCTGCTGTCTGCCTGTCTCGCATTGCCACCTGGATGACAATGATCCAGCGGTTCACCTGGCTCCAACACTCCCCCTCCCTGTCGGAGAAACTGCAGAAAGATATAATGTTTATGCATTATAGAGACGCCTCTGCAGGTCGCCCGTTATCCACCCAGCGCCTGTCACACTGGCTGTGTGAGGCCATTTCTGAATCTTACACAGCATCAGGTTTAGAGCCCCCTGACAACCTCAGGGTGCACTCGACCAGAGGAATCGCATCCTCGACAGCCTTGCATAATGGTATGACAATGCAGAATATTTACACTGCGGCCGCGTGGTCATCGCCCTGCTCATTTATTCACTTCTATCTGCGTGATGTGTCGGCTCGCTCCATGACACATTCTGTCCTCGGTGCCTTAACAGAATGAATCTCATTGTTTTCATGGAACTTTGTTTAAACTCACATCTGACTGCATGCAATTACAGTGTGAGATACTTGTTATCATTCACAAGTTTGTGACTGTAGGTTTTTGCTCACTAATCAGTTCATGACTACTGTTACCAATCAGTTCATTTGATTACTAATCAGTTAATTTATTTTGAATCTGTTCACTGTTTTTTTTTCAGCCTCTCCCCTTTTTCCGTTTGAGAACTTTTCTCTCCGGGCGCCCATGTACACGTAATGCGTAAATTACGCAGTGCGCATCTGTACATGGTGCGCGTAATTATGCAGTGCATATTTAAGCACATGGAGGGCTGAGGGATAAAATGTTTTTTACTGCAAGCGGGCGCTTCATACGGTGTTCGAATGGACCCAGTGAGGCAAAGACTACTGTATATGTGTGTGTGTGTGTGTGTGTGTGTGTGTGTGTGTGTGTGTGTGTGTTTAAATCCACTAATTTGAAGGAATTGAATTTTACTACATATTGCTTAAAAATAAGTCTTCCTCCGTTTACTGAGAAGGTCAGTGAGATGGCCAAAGATTAATCTATGATTGCCAAGGCCACCCCCTGGCTCTGTTATTGCATCTGGTTGTGGATAAAATTCTCCTTCCACTCAACAGGATTCGTCACTCTGTGCCACCTCCAACAATAAAAATATAAATAAATTATAAGTAAATCTACCTCTTTTCTTATGTGACTCATATTGAAAATCTCATAGGTTTATTCAGTTCAGAAAATCACTCTTTTCAAAAACAACAACAATTCACTATTCAAATCCCTCAGCGATCACATACTGCTTGTAACACTTTTAGTTTTTAATTAAAATTGTACACAATTGTTAAAAAAAATTAAACCTTATTTTGAATTTTATTAAGAGTGCCAAAGCAAAGGAGTGAATTAATGCTCCAGATGGGAACACAGAATTTTCATTAATGATGGCCATTTCTTAGTTCCAGTGTTCAACAACAAAAACCTAGCCATTCTATACATCATTCTCTTCTGTGGCCTAAGAAGTCAAGAATGCTCCCTACCTGGGAGAGGAAGACTAATGCGGATGTTGGAAATGAGCTCACTTCCTGCTGAGAGTCTGAATATAGTTGTGTCTCAGTTCCAGGGGATGTTTACTCAGAGTACTGCTGCCCTGACACAATAGAAACGACTCACAGAATGTTTGTAACATGACTGCAGACATGCATTTTCTGTCACTCAGTCTCCAGATGGACATAGCCCTTTGTTGCTTTCTATTGTCCTGTTGCATGCTAGGAAACCAGTGTTCCTTTCTACTGGGGAGCATGTGTTCCGAACGACACAGGACGCCAGCTGAACGTTGAGGATTTGCTTTTTAGCTGATGTGTGGCTGAAGCAGCTTACTGTATGTCTTCAGATACTCTGAGCTCAACCTTTCCTTGGAATCGAAGAGACAAACATAACTCACTCCTGTGGAGGCGCACACATGTGGTGCAGCATTTCAGACCTGACAGCAGGTGTTCCAGATTATCCATGAGAAACAGACCCCTGGTTCTGCCGGCTTCCCTTGTTGTCATATGAATAAAACAGAACAGAACACAAACACAGTTGGTTCATGTGTTTTGGGTTATCTCTTTCATATTTTATGAGGGTTAACGGGGTCTTTGGGCTTTTTTTTTCTGTATGTGTTCTTGCTGGTAATTTGTCATCCAGTTGTTCCCAATAAGACTTGGTTGTGTAGCACCATTAGAATTAGAATACAAGACAAGAATTAAAACTGTTTCATCTTAATCATGTTGTCATATTGTATGTAAAATCAAGCCAGCCTTCTTTGAAAACATAATATTGCCTGCCATCTTACATGCCCAAGTTTCTACAAAATCCCACAATCTGAGCTGAGAGTATGTTGGATGACTTTCAGACATCAGCTGAATGGCATCATGGAGCTTCACAACACATACAGTATATGGCATGTCCTGTTTGTGCCACAGGAGTTGTGGTTTAGGTTTCTCCGTCTGTGTGACGATTCGGGAAGTACCTGTTGAGTGAGGCTCAGGAGCTCTAGCATGGGAATGGCTGAACAGTGACTCGGAGGTGGCTGACCTGTAACAGGTCATCTAGGTCTAACCTAGGTGTTTCTCATCCAGGCAGCACTCTCCAGCTTTTCCCTGGGAGACTCAAGGTGTCTCCAAACCACAGGAAAAAAAAAACTTCAAGGGGAGGCATCTTGAAAGTATCCTACTCAGATGCTTGAACCACCACATCCAACTAATTTTAATGTGAAGGATAAGCAATTATACTCCAATTTCTTTCAGGATGATGGAGCTCCTCACCTCTGTAAGGCTGAGACTGGCCACTCATTGGTGGAAAGTTGATTTCAGCTGCTTGGACCTGGGATCTCTGCCTTTTAAGTCAGCTCCTTCTTCATAACAACAAACCTGATCAACATTTTCAGTACTGTAGACAAGGCCCTGATCTGTTGATCCATTTCCCACTCTACCATCACTTCTGAACAAGATACTCAGATCCATGACTTCCTTCACTTGAGACCAGTTACCCGCAACCCCGAAGGAACATTCCACCTTTCTTCAGTAGAGATCTAAGACCTCAGACTTAGTATGGCTCAAAGACACCAGAAGAGCCAAATAAATCTGATCAAACAAGAAATAAGACCTGGAGGTTCACCCTCCTCTCCACTTCCTCAGATCCTATCCTATCTATTACTTCACCACTCGCTCCCCACGAGATCAAATGCTTCTCTCCCTCCCTCTCCGCTTTGCTTTGCTGCTCTGTCTGTCTGTGAAATTGCTGTGAGACTCTCTTGCATTGCTTCCGAACCATAATTATAGACTTGTTTTGACCAGTTGGTCCCTCATCTCAATTTACAACATTTCTTCGAAGAGAAGACAGGCTTTGGGCGAGCCGATTTAACCTGTTGGCACGTACGCAGCTGGATATCTCATCGACTGGAAAACTTGATGATGTGTCTATCTCTGCTGCCATCTGTGGATTTTAAGGACGCATACTTAATTGGATTTTCGATAACTGGTTCCTGCTTTTTGGATTCAGCTGGTGCTGGTTTTATCTACAATCAAGGAAGTCGTCAGCAGCGAATTTGGACCTGATCACGCTGCTTGCCTTTATGATGGCTTGGTTCATGTCTGGAGTACCTGGACTCAAATGCTTTGGGCTGAATGGATCAGATCTTGGGGATTTTTACTCAGACACATTCCATCGATGTGGCCATGTTAATTTGGACATTTCGGAACCGAGTAGACCGACACAGACTGAAGGTTGATGTCATTAAGTTCTGCCTATCCCCAAAACAACTGTGTGTTTATCTAAAATTTGGTCACCTTGGCTGGCCTTGAAGGCCACCTTATCTAAAGTCGCCTGGAGAAAATGTGATCTGACGCTCACCACCCCCTCCCTGAGAAATTTCCAACTGATAACCAGATGAAACCCAGCTGAAAAAACTTTGTGTCATCATTTCAGGACTCTGGATTCTTATAGAGGTTATCCTTGGCCATTTCTCGACATACCTCGAGAATGTTTATGGATCTCACCGGAGGACATTGATTGATTACAGTGACCTCGAGAGCATCTATAAGTATTGTTGACCGTTCTCATCTCTGATGCAGAATGTCTACGTAAGGGGTTTTTCTCAGCCAAGAAAAAAGTCTGATAGGAATTTTTTCGCCTCCAACTCCTACATGTCCAGTTAACCACTGTTTTTTGTCTGTCCAAACAGGTCTCACTTGTAAATGAGTCTCCGAGGCTCAATGTGATTTATCTGTTTAAATAAAGGTTGAATGAAAAAATCCAACAGAAACTCACCTCCATGCTACAGTGAAGGCTGGGTGCAGAGCAAACCAGGTGAGAGATGAGGTCAGGGCCCTGGGCATGCTGATTCTGGGTATTACAAAATCAGCTTTAGGTAAAAATCTTTAATGATTTGGAAATACATTGGTGCATATCTGACTGTTAAGGTTTTATCTATGAATATATAGAGTAAGATGGAATTGTTGTTACTTTAATACTGTGACGAACATACCTAAAAGTCTGAGTAATAAAAACAAATCTGTAAGATTAGTGTGAAAATACTGAAAAACAGCTGTTTAATCGTCATTGTTTAAGAGATATAAAAACCTTAGGATAAAGTTACGGAGAACAGATGTTAAAATGCATGGGAAGATTTAAACATGACTTTTTTATCAAACAAGTCCTATTTATGAAGTCAAAGTAAAACACAAATTTTAGAAAACATTAAAAACTTGTTAACTTAATAAAATATTTCACAATCACATATACATACATATATACAGGTCCTTCTAAAACAATTAGCATATTGTGATAAAGGTAATTATTTTCCATAATGTAATGATAAAAATTAAACTTTCATATATTTCAGATTCATTGCACAC
>NC_056515.1:5750088-5754876 GCF_014905685.2 Nematolebias whitei | reverse complement strand
TATATATTTACTGTATATATGTAACAGTTGTGTAACCCGTCCTGTCATAAACACTCTCGGAGGCGGATGGGTTGGATAAGGTAGCAGTTTACTGTAAATCAATCAATCAATCAAAAATACTTTATTAATCCCAAAGGGAAAATATTTGTTGTTGTAACTTGTCATCCTCATTTCATTAAGAGATGTTATAGATGCTGATGGCTGTAGACAGGAAGGATCTCTTGTAAAGATCCTTCCCACAGTAGATCCTAAGAAACTGGCTGCAGATGCCGTCCGATCCGTCCCCCCAGACTCGGCTGGCCTCTTGGTTCCCCCGGGCTGTAGGACCGTCCGAATGCCGGCAGAACTCCTCCCAGCAGTCTGCCGAGCTTCTCGTTGCTGCGGACAGCCAACTGTAGGTGCCGAGGGATGATCCTGTCCTTTCGCTCTCATGAGCCATGTTTCCTGTGGATCTCAGTGGTCAGGCACTTGAGCACAGCTGGCAGGTAGATGAGAATGCGTCCACAGAACATCCTTTACAACTCATTTGAAATTTGGGGCTGTAATTGAGATATTACTTGAGCTTTTGAGATGTTAATCAGCTGTTGTTGGTTGTAGAAAACTGCTTTGTTGCCATGGTTACGCATCATAACAAATGTCCAAAACTAAAAAAGTTTCAGTAAAAATCCTTCCAGCTGCACAGCATCCGACACCAGAGGAAACAATCATCCAAAAAATGTGACCCACATCCAGAAAAAGAGGAACCAAAGCTTCCAAAATCAAAATCTCAGAATGAAAGCAACAGAGCTACTCCAACATGCAGCCACCTTGAGCGGCGCAATTCTAGAACTCAGAAATCAGTGGTTCAGAGCATAAACATAACATGATCAGCTCCTCTATTGGCACAAATATCACAGCAGAGCATGTGAAGATTTTCAAATTTCTGTTACAATGACTTTTAACAATATTCTTTTTAATGTGATCATAGAGTGGTTTTAGCATTTTTTTATTTATTGTCGAGGCAGTTTATTAGAGCTGTGGCCACAAGGTTGTCAGTGCCTGTCGTGGCTGTAACCCTCGAACCCGGTGGTGGACACTGGCGGTGAGGGATGCTGTCAGGCTGAAGAAGGAGTCCTATTGGGCCTTTTTGGCCTGTGGGACCCTGGAAGCAGCTGATGGGTACCAGCAGTCCAAGCGGCATGCGGCTCGGGTGGTTGCTGAGGCAAAAACTCGGGCATGGGAGGAGTTTGGAGAGGCCATGGAAAATGACTTCCATACGGCTTCAAGGCGATTCTGGTCCACCATCCGGCATCTTGGAGGGGAAAGCGGTACACCACCAACACTATTTATAGTGGAGGTGGTGTGCTACTGACCTCAACTTGGGATGTCGTGGGTCGGTGGGCAGAATACTTCGAAAACCTCGTCAATCCCACTGGCACGTCTTCCACTCAGGAAGCGGAGCCTGAGCTCTCCAATCTCTGGTGCTGAGGTCACTGAGGTGGTTAAAAAGCTCCTCGGTGGCAGGGTCCCAGGGGTGGATGAGATTCGCCCTTAGTTCCTTAAGACTCTGGATGTTGTGTGGGGTTGTGTTGGCTTACACAACTCTGCACTATTGCGTGGACATCGGGGGGCAATTCCCCTGGATTGTCAAACTGGGGTGGTGGTCCCCCTATTCAAAAAGGGGGGACCGTAGAGTGTGTTCCAACTACAGGGGGATCACACTCTTAAGCCTCCCTGGTAAGGTCTATTTGGGGGTTCTTGAGAGGAGGGTCCATCGGATAGTGGAAACTCAGATTCAGGAGGAGCAGTACGGTTTTTGTCGTGGTCGTGGAACAGTGGACCAGCTCTACACCCTTAGCAGGGTCCTGGAGGGTGCGTGGGAGTTTGCCCAACCAGTCTACATGTGCTTTGTGGACTTGGAGAAGGCGTTCGATCACATCCCTCGGGGAACCCTGTGTGGGGTATTCCAGGAGTATGGGGTACTGGGCCCTTTGATACGGGCTGTTAGGTCCCTGTACAACCAGTGTTAGAGCTTGGTCCACATTGCTGGCAGTAAGTCGGGCTCGTTCCCAATGAGAGTTGGACTCCGCCAAGGTTGTCCTTTGTCACTGATTCTGTTCATAACTTTTATGGACAGAGATTCTAGGTGCAGCCAATGTGTTGAGGGGATCCGTTTTGGTGGCCTTAGGATCATGTCTTTGTTTTTTGCAGATGATGTGGTCCTGTTGGCTTCATCAGGTCGTGATCTACAGCTTTCGCTGGAGAGGTTTGCAGCAGAGTGTGACGCTGCCGGGATGAGGATCAGTTCCTCCAAATCCGAGGCTATGGTCTTGAGCCGGAAAAGGGTAGAGTGCCCTCTCCGGTGCTGGAAAAGGGTAAAGTGCCCTCTCCGGTCCGGGGAGGAGGTCCTGCCCCAGGTGGAGGAGTTTAAGTATCTTGGGGTCTTGTTCATGAATGAGGGAAAAATGGAGCGTGAGATTGATAGGCGGATAGGTGCAGCATCAGCAGTGAAGCGGGCACTGTATCGGTCTGTTGCTGTGAAGAGATAGCTGAGTCAAAAGACGAAGCTCTCAATTTACCAGGCTTTGATCGAGGTGGCAGCTTTTTTTTTCCTCCCCTGTTTTTCCTTCTTCCTGCTCTGCTCTCTGTCTGTCTGAAGCTCCTGGGTCTCATCTCCCGAACATAAATTAAGAAGATTATGGATTTGGTATCGTGGGCATTCAACTCTATTGACAAGATTTTTTCATCAAAGTGACAAGGTCCTGGAGAACCGGCGTGTCCATCTGAGACTCACGCTGTGGGGTACGTTGTGGATTTGTGGGGAGTGTGGCAGATGATGTGTCTCTCAGTCCTGTCTCAGGAGGATGTTGAAGACGTTTATATATTTGGAATTATGATAGCAGGGACTCTGCTTTTTGGCATCGGCGGGGCTCTGTTTTATCGACTTTTGAAGAAGACATCGGCAGCTGCTTCGGCCATGGGAAAGCTTCCGAGTCAGTGTGAAGGACTGGTCCTCACTGTGGGAACTTTGAATCGTCTGGTTTACGAGCTTAACCATAAGGTGGAGGCGATTGAGAATCGCAGTCCACCTGCGGCTTCTGGGACTCGTCAGCGTGGTGGGTTCGATCTTGAAGGAGACTCATAGCATGGATCAGTGGAATGGAATCCCACAATTAGGCATTTTCAGAACCAGAACGCCCAGATGGACTCATGGCTGAAGAAAAAGTAATCTGTCTGTCTGAAGGAAAACAAGAATCAAGCTTATCTGAATCAGACTCCCGATGGCCTCGAAGACAGGCCGACTATCAATTTCTCCTGGGACATGAGTACCCAAGGACAAAAGCTTCATCTATCGCACCCCCCCGAGAACTTTCTGTGCAAGCTTATCAGAACTGTCCGCTGAAACAACATCTTCAGAAACTGTGGCTGATCTGAAAAAACGCTCATGGACAAATCTCAACACCTTGATGTCAAATGCAAATGTAATCATGTTTTAATTGTGCTTGCTAGTAGAGTTTTTTGATGTCTCAAATCCTGTCCTGATAGACAAGATGTGAAAGATCTTTTTTTGTAATACTACCATCTACCCTCATGTTTCTACCCCTTTTCCTATCTAAGATTATTATCTGATAAGGATAAAAATGGCCGCGCTTTCTACAGTTGCAGCTTTGTGCACTCCGCCCATCTTTCGGACGACTGTACGTACATATTCGCGTTGTACCTCGGTGCAATTCCAATAAAGTTTATTCTGATTCTATTCTGATTCTGATCTACGTTCCTACCCTCATCTATGGTCATGAGCTGTGACCAAAAGAACAAGATCACGGATACAAGCGGCCGAAATGAGTTTTCTCTGCATGGTGTCTGAGCTCTCCCTTAGAGATAGGGTGAGAAGCTCGGTCATCCGGGAGGGACTCAGAGTAGAGCTGCTGCTTCTCCACATCGAAAGGAGCCAGTTGAGGTGGCTCGGGCATCTGGTTAGGATGCCTCCTGGATGCCTCCCTGGTGAGGTGTTCCAGGCACGTCCCACTGGGAGGAGACCCAGAGGAAGACCCAGGACACGCTGGAGGGACTATGTTTTTTGGCTGGCCTGGGAATGCCTTGGGATTCCCCTTGAGGAGCTGGCCCAAGTGGCTGGGGAGAGGGAAGTCTGGGCCTCCCTACTTAGGCTGCTACCCCGCGACCCGATCCCTGATAAGTGGAAGAGAATGGATGGATGGTTTTAAAATAATTCTAATACAATCTGTTTTAAACTGACATCCATTTTTTTCAATGAAATAAGAAATTAGAAAAATAAATGCAGACATCAGTTAAAATGAATTATTAAATTGCTCTACAACACCCTCTGGTGGTTCACAGAAAATATAACAGGATGTTGTGTTGTCATGACAACCAACAGACCTGCAAACATAACTACTTAACTCAGAGCATTTAGTATAACACGATTAATTATCTGTAAATGTGTGGTTCAGAGCATAAACATAGCGTTTAGCTCCTCTACTGGCACAAATATCTATAAGAAAAATAACATCGGGCATACTGTCTCGTGAGCCTTTTTTTAATTTTTAGAACGGAACCGGACTATACGACTTACCACAGCAGAGCGTTAGGAAGACTGTGATAGAATTTCAGTTTCTGGTCATATTTGTAGCCTACCAGTAGAGGGCGCCAAAGCCTAGTCATTACAGGACAACTATAATACATATTTTAGCAGGAATTTCATTACAATAATCTATGTATTCCTTATACCCTTTACGTATATATATATATATATATATATATATATATATATATATATATATATATATA
>NC_056515.1:5744855-5749988 GCF_014905685.2 Nematolebias whitei | reverse complement strand
ATTGTTCTTTCGGCTGCTCCCTTGATCAGGGAACAGCGAACTGAGTCGCATCAAGACTTGGCAATTATTTTCATGCTGGATGTCCTTCCTGACACAACCACAGACCACCGAGCTACCACAGCCCTGTGTGGAGCAGAGAGCTGCTATCTAGGACACCCGGAGGAGCAGATGGTGGGGGTTAAGGGCCTTGCTCAAGAGCCTAGAGTGGGGCAAATGAGGGTGGAGACAGGTGTGGGTGCTTCACCTATCCCACCCATTGATGTTCTACCCACAATCCCACCCACATTTTGATGTTTTTGGTACCGGGATTTGATCTAGCGTTTTGATCACAAGCCCACCATCTCTAACCTCTGCGCCACCACTCCTATTTCACAATCATATTTATTCTTAAATTTTTGGTTTAATTTTGTAAAACAATGACATTTTTATACAACTGCATTTTGCTAAAACTGAAGAAAAAAACTAGATAAAAAATAATTTTATGTCAAAGTTTAAAAAGGAAACAAAACTGCAAGCTGATAAAAAGCCAGCATTTTTTTTTAAAGGGTGATCAATTGAAAACTCATGACTTTATTTAATTAATATCTATTAACACTATTCTATTAAGAACACATTAAATAATAAAATAATGATGCACAAAATAAAAAAATATTAAGAATAGTATTATGTAAGTAAATTATGTGCCGGTAAGTTTAAAAGTGTTATGTTTATTATTTTTATTTAAACCATCACTGTCTGATGAGCTACTTATTTAGCAGCTTTTTAAAAATTTTTATAATGTACATACTTATGCCATTTGAATTTTAAAGGCACAGATTAAATTAGTAAAAGTTTGTCTCCATGTTTAATGTAAATAATTAGATCTCTTTAGTAAGTCACATAGTAGAGAATTTTTTTCTAACTTTTTTGTAAAGAAGTTGGTACAAACACCAGCAACCTTACTAACTTTTATAGGTGCATCATTGAGAGCCTGCTGACAGGCTGCATCACAGTACTGTAACCCCAAATTCTATGATTAATAGGCGCAGCCCTTTAAGGCTATCGCCAGTGGGTTTATCCCCACTTGCGCACAACAGCACTGAAAACTTTAGGCTATGCCCACCTGCTGTGTGGGCCCCGCCCCCCAGTCAATATAAATTGCCCTGAGACTGAGGTTTGGCTCCTAAAATAGTGTTTTTTCTTCAGGCATTTAGGAGCCAGTGAGGCCCAGATCTTAAAGGGCTGTGCCTACTGCCTATACTCATAGAATCTGGGGTTACAATACGTGATGGGTGCGTAGGTGGAGACTGGTGCTCTTAGCTTAAGAGGGTCAACAGCTGCTCCTGACAGATATACTGACACAACTGGAATACAAGGCCAGACTCCGTCTCCACGGCTGGAGTGCGAGCTGGGAAACTTTCACGTCAAGTCATCGGGAATTAGAGGAGCTGACGGCTCTGGCAAAGTCAGGTCCTTGGTGCTCATTGCTTTCTGAATAATGTTGGGCAGAGCATGGATGAGCGCGCCAACTGTCGGGAGGGGGGTGGTCGCTGACATCGGGATGCCCGGGAAATCATCTGTCGGCGGCAGTTCTGTCTCCGGCCCTCTCCTCTGGGAGGGGAGCATGAAGCTGCTAACTGTCTCCGCGTTAGAGGTGGAAACGTCCGATTCCTCCAGGACATCTACCACAGCCGATGTCTGCGTAAAGCTCGCAGCATCATTAAGGACCACACCCACCCAGCACACATTTGTGACACCTAATGTTTATTGCTACTGCACTATGTGGCTGTATTATGTATATTACCTTACCTTGAGGGCAGCTGTGGCTGAGTGTTTAGAGCAGTCATCCTCCATTACAAGAGTTGGGGGTTCAAATCCACCAGCAGTCACATGCCAAAGTGTCCCTGGGCAAGACACTGAACCCCTCGTTGCCTCTGATGTGTGTCCCATCGGTGTATGAATGTCATAAAGCACTGATTAGTCTCTTTAGAATGATTTGTTCAATTATCTTTGCATAGATCTAGTAGAGTGCTGTATGAATGGGTAAATGAGGACACAGATTGTAGTGTAAAGAGCTTTGAGTATCTCAATAAGATAGAAAGGCGCTATATAAGTACAGTTCATTTACCTTCATAATTCAATTAATCTCATTGTCACTACCTGCGCAATAACGTGTAACACAACCTATGTAGTTTATGTTAGTTATGTGAAATATATATCTTGTGCATCTAAGTTACATGTGAAATACTTATTTATACTAATTCATCCTACTTGCACCGTTATATTCTACCATGTTGTTATTTACTCTTTTTCTGTTGGATCTTGTAAATATTATATTTCTTGTTCACTTTTTTGTCTATATTTTATACCCTTATTGCATGCTTTAGTATTTATTGTTTTTTTTGTTTGTTTTTGTTTTATTTTATTTTTTGTTTTAATTGAGTCACATTGGTTCTTCTCACCCTGAATAGTTCATTGAATGGTTGACCCTGTGTTAACCTGCATATGACAAATAAACAACAAAACCATTACAAACATGAACACCAAAACATAAAAATAAAAGTCGCTTATGAGAAATACACAAAATAAAAGATACAATTTCTAATTAAACAAATAAATTCAAAATGAAAAACACAGGTGTGAGATGGACATAATTAACTAAATAAAATGTTAAAAAATTAACTGATGTTCACAGTTTAAAATCCTTCCTATTGCATGAATGATATATTTTTAAAAATCCACATTCAAAAGGTAAAATGTAAGCAATAAGGTGTTTCCTTCTCTATATGTGTGTGTATTTCTCTGATAGCAAAATATCTTAAACCACTGGACAGATTTTAATGAAACTCTGTTTTTGGAGTACAGTACATAAGCCCAATTCAAGATGGCCGTCACAGTCATTCAAAATTAGCACAAAAATGACTGTTAACTCAGACAATTCTAAAGAAAATGAGCTAAAACTTGTTTTGTTAGTAGCTGAGCATCATCCACAACACATACTCAACTCACATGAGAATGCATGAAGCCATTCACAAAGTTTGACCAAAATAACAGTTGTTTTTCTACATAAGATGATCTTAGATTGAAATTCTTGCGAGTCCTGTCATTGTTCAGTGTGCTTCGGCCCTTCTCTGATTATTTGAGTGACAAACCAGACAGAGCGGCCACAGAGTGGGGGTTCAGCAATATGAGGTGAACAAAGGAGGAGTGGTGGGGTCAGTGAGTGGTGGCAGGGCGTTCTGTTCATTAGAGGTTGACCTGCCCACCCCCCTCCTTTATTTATCTTCCATCCACTGTGGGAATTAAAGGCCTGTCATTCCTTAAAGCCCACTGCCTTTCACATCAGAGGTGAGAGCGCACAAAGTTATAGGTATTTTAGTCAACAACAAAATCCATGCTCAATAATCCAGGTATACAATCCAGCATTTTTCAGTCAGGTCATCTGGACAGTTGTTTTTTTTGTGTGTGTGCTGAAACATTTCACCTTCCATCTGGAAGGCTTCATCAGTCAAGGAAACACAAAACACAAAACTGATTCTTCCCCCAACAGCTTACTCCAAAGTGGAACAAACCAGTTATGTCGGTGCTAAGATGGTCTCTTTGGCACGCCCCCTCCTCCATTGCCGGCCCTCTTCCTTGTTGACACTCATGTCAAACTGGTTGAAAACAACAAAGTCAACAACAAAGAAAACAGCAAAGTGTTTTAGTCAAGCCTTGTAAACTGAAAATGATGGGTTAACAGTTTGTGCTATGAGTGACTCAGTGACTACCACACCAAATATTAGCCAAATATTTGTAAAATTGACTGAGTTAGAGCCATTAGTTTTCTGATGTCTGTGGCTGTGGCAGTCATCTTAAACTGGATTGACTCTGAATGTTAATGACTTGGAGGTATTCACCTCATTATTACTTTAAGAGAGTTTAATCTGTTGCAGTTCACAGGTTGGCAAAATAACAGATACTGTATGATAAGTTAGCACTCAGAGTTTGTGTTGTAATGAAGCTGATCAGGTGGCTGTGGCTGAGTGGTTAGAGCATTTGTCCTCCAATGTGGAGAGTTGGTGGTTCGATTCCACCAGCACATATGTTGAAGTGTCTGTCCTTGGGCAAGACACTGAACCCCTCATTGCCTCCGATATGTTAATTTGCAAAAATTTTCTTCATTAGTGTATGAATGTGATCTAAAGCTCTGATTAGTCTCTAGATTCAGATTAGCTTTGTAGAGATCTACCCTATCATTTAATGACTCAGCTACCACCACACATAGTGCAATATCTATAAAACACTGAGTTATAGCCCTTTTTGTTTTTGCGAGGTTTGCTTATTTGCGGCAGCCATCTTGAATGGGACTGACTCCAAGTTAATTAGTTGTAGCTGTGTATGCAGCGATTCTTTTCTGAGAGTTTCATTAAGTTATCCAAAGGTTCATAAAATAATTTGCTAACGCTACATACAAATGTACAGACACCGACAAAAACATCATTGCCTTTCACTTTCAACAGTGTACAATAATAAGCATGGGAAATAGATCTGTATCCAAGTCATCAGACACTCTTTAAGAACTCCTTCCCACTCGATGAGAGGTGAGATGGTGCTCAGATCAGACAGGGAGGTGAAATCCTGCTGCATTCCTGCTCTCTTTTCACAAAAATACAACTTTACCTTAAGTAATGATGGAATGGATTTTCACCACTGACTTGTATGTTATTCAGCTCTTAAACTTTACTGATTAAATGTCAGAATTAATTTTCTCATCAGGAGGAGTTACTTTGAAAACACACAAAGACTTAATGAAATCTCCCAGCTTCATAAACAAACCATATGAACAGGTCATGGTGTTCAAAGTGGGACAGTTTCATGTGAAAATCTAAAGATCTTACTCTTATTTTGAAGGGAGGTGCTTAATTATGAGATTATGTGCTGAACTCTTTGCAGACTCGGCTGTTTCTTACAGGATGAAGCAGGGCTTTAATTACTCCAGACTCGCTCAGCATAATTCTGAGAAGTTTATTTTTCAGCTAATTCTCATTGGTGGATGTATGGCCTTCAAACTTAGATGACTGCAGGAAAACAAGACTTTTCCATTCCACCAACTCAGTTTTCTCTGCACACACACACACACACACACACACACACACACACACACACACACAC
>NC_056515.1:5740894-5744845 GCF_014905685.2 Nematolebias whitei | reverse complement strand
ACACACACACACACACACACACACACACACACACACACACACACACAAACAATCGTTTTATTGATTTGCAGCATATGTTGACTGAAAACTTCTGCCTTTCAGCTTTGGGTGATTCTCTGACTTCTCCTCTTGCACCATCATGTGGTTGAGTCAAGTGATGAAAAGATGAAAAGCATAATTTGATTTGTGTGGTGCTTCTATCTTATACGGAAGAGTATTGCTGTCAACTGTAAAATAAATATTTTTTAAATTACATTGTTGTAGTGAACTTGACCTGATGTCAAAACTTGACCTTGTGGGACAGAAACTGTCATTTCATTGATTTGAATCCAGAAATACAGTTTGACTCATCCTGAGACTTTCTTTATTGAAACTACAAGTGAAAGAACACTCTCTTTTCTATTATCATTACTATTTTACAAATGTTGATAATCAAAGTGTTTTAGTTCAAACCATTTTAGATGTTGCAGTGAACTAATCAATTTTTATTAACTGTGAAACAGTATAATGATTTTTAGTTGCTTATGCAAAGTTAGAATTCATGTTAAGGCCTGTTACAGAGTAATTATGCATTTTCTGATTTTCTGTCTGTGAATGAGCAAGTGTAAGTTTTCTCCAAGGTCGGAGTCGAAGCAGACAAGTGTTGGAACGAACTGCCTTGTTTTTAAATCCTCTCAGACGTAAACAGAGAAGCAAGCACCTGTTTCTCCAAACTCGTCCAAACATTTCTCTCTCTGTCTCTGAAAACATCTTCAATCTGTTCCATAACATTCTTGCTGTTTTCTGACTTCTAGTAACCTTTTACGTCACAAAACACACCCCTGTCTGGTCGACATTGACCAATAAGAAAATTCCCAAATGAACCGGAAATAGAGCTCTTTAAAATGTCGGTACTTCCTAGTTCTCCCAGTTCTGTGAAGTGGCTGTTCTGTGAGTTGCTGTTGGGTCGCAGTTGCTGTTGGAGTCGGGCTAGAGAGTTTGCAGCTCCAGTCGTTTGGGAGAACAGAAGTCCAGCCATGATAAGGCTCTTCCGAGTTTGGGATTATAACATCTTCCACCTCTGAGTGGAACTTCTGAAGAACCCCACTCATGTGAAGTCCACCCGTTGAGGTGAACTGTTGTTGACGAAGTCCCGTCACCACTCCGGATATATCTCTGCCATCCTACGGAGACGCTGAAAGGTAGCGTTAACTGGAGCTCCTCTTCCGCTGATTCATCGTCAGAGAGGTAAATGAGTCTAGTCCACTACCGAGCGTACCGAGGAAAGCTGGGTCGGATGGAGGGTGTCGTCCTGTCAACACTTTTCACTCATACACACCACATTCTCCCTCATCCATCTTTCACTCCCACTAAACTTCATCTTTCCATCTTTAAAAATTCTTCTATCAAGTAGAAATCATTGACAGATATTTTTAGAAATGTCTGAAGCAAAGTTCTCAATCACCGCCGTGTGATTTGATGTCTGCTGTTCTGCTGAAAAGTGAAACAATCGCCGTATTGTTTCTCACTACCTGTAAAGCTGATTAATTATGTTGTTATTTTCATATTTTGCCAAATTAATGTAAATGTTTGATGTTAAACTTTGATTCTGTAAATAAATGACCACATTCATTTTGATGGGTCAAAGATAAATAACGTCTCACGTTACATTTTATTAAATTCAATGCACGTTTATATACAGTCCAGAAAAATGAAAGAATCCGTTTTAATTGATGAATATATCTCAGCATCTGTTCATCTACATACTGGTGGCCCGTGACGTGTTCATAAATGGACTGTGTATTCGTGTGAAGATTGATTTTACGTGTTGGCATGAAAAATAGCAGATTGTTTAAACAGTGCTGAAACGCGGCAGCTGAAGCTGCGGCGCTTGGAGTAAACGCAGCGTGTTGAGCTGAAACAGAAATGTTAGAAGCTACTGGTGTTTTAAAAGCTGAAAGTTGGGAGTCAATGTGTCTTTATGTAAGCTGAAATTGTACATCTGTTGTATAACATAAGCTGTGTTTGAGCTGTGGAAACGCTTTATTCTGTTTAAACCGTGTTCCAGACGCTGATCTGGTACGGCTCTGTTCTGAAAAAGTTCGAACGAGTTGTTTAAATGGCTGGAAAGACGTTTTTGAGACCGGGGTGCCGACTCCGTGCAGCTGGGAAGCTTATTGATTACATTATTTAACAGAAAAGAGTGCATTTTGACAGTTTAAAAGATGAAAAGTTGACGGACTTGTTCAGATAAATCTAACATGCTAGTTGGAAAAACGGTCCGTGATTGGTTTAAAACGGCTGAGTTGGGACGCTGTGAGTCGCTGAGGAGTGAGTGACGTGCCTACGTCACTTCCTCTGACCCCGTTGTTGCTCTGTCATTGGTGGATTCAGTCATGTGACCCGGAAATGAAAACTTGTTTCATAGAGAATTTTAAACTGCTTTTTAAAAGTTGAAAAGCGCTTTAAAGTTGATTTTGATCCGCTGCTTAAGTTCGTCAAAGTCTAATTGCTAAAATTTTGCCACGTTTGAGTAAAGAATCCGTTCGGAAATGTTGGTTTTAACCGAGTCTAGCCGATGCTAATTTTAAGCTAACAGCTAACGACCGGATGTCACCGGATGCCACAGGAAGTCATAGCGACTCCTACTGGACGTCACTAACAGTGTCTGGGTTGCAATAAAATAAGGTTATGCTGCCACCTCCTGTTGAAACTTGATATCACAGGTTCACTATGTTTTAGGTCATTTTGAGTGGAATTAAACGTGTTTATTTTCTGTAAGAAGAATTTTGAGTTAATAAACGTTCTTCAAGTTGAATAATCACTGTTATCTTGCATTTAAAAAGTAATTAGGGTATTTATGCAGACAGGCATTTACCAAAAAACTTTATTCACTGGTAATTCCTTATAAAAAGGTACAAAATAAAAGTTAGAAACTTTTTTTTTTAAAAAGTACAGATACAGATGTTCACAGAGATAAAAGTTTGCTCATTTGCTGGAAAGATAATGCACGTTTAATTGCTAGATCATTAAATAAGAGTAAATATATCAGAAGAGAGAGACTCTTCTGATTTTATCTTACCACCTGAAACAACACATTCTCCTATTTAATTTTAAATAGCAGATAATGGCGGACGAAGACGTGAACACTGACCTCTTGCACTCCCAAGATGTCATCCAAACGGCTTTACATATTCTAACAAATTAAATTATTGGTAAGCAATTAGACCAATTAGAACAACTTGATGAAATTCAAAGAGAGGCAGAACTGGAGACTTTATCAAAGGGAGCTACGGTAAACGAAGATAATAAATCGAGCCGTGAACGGTTAGCAAAAATTTCTCTGCTTCTCAAAGCGGAATTGGACCATGAGGTTGCACGAAATGTCATGCTATCCAGAGGATATGCATCTGCAAAGGAGAGGTGTGACGAATTGATGAATGAGTCTGCATTGGAGGCAGAAAGAGTTCAGATTGAGAGGGACCTCTCACAGACTGAGCTGTCATTACAGGCTCAATCATATGAGGAGAGGATTAGGGATAAAGACCGTGTGTACCAAGCCGTGTGTTCAGACAACGATGTGCTACAACAACAGTTGCAGCTCGCATCAAAGGAGCTGGAGGATTGCAAAGCGGAAAAGGCGGTATTGCTCTAACATTGTCTGCATTTACAAAGTGAATGTCAGACATCACAGGAGCGCCTGAAAGCTTGTGAGGAGAATCTAGCCACAGCAACAAACAAGATTTCTGACGTGGGGCGAGCTGGTCTGGGACTCAGAGACGAACAAGGTCAGGGTCCGGGTCAGCCACAACCACCCCAGACAGATGCTGTTGCACCTCCTCCTCTTGGCCCCATTCTGTCACCCACACCCCCATCTCGGGCGGTAGGGACAGACCTGCACCGACTTGCACCTCCTACTCTTAGTCCCGTTCTAACACCCCCATCTCGGGTGATAGGGACGGATCTGCACCG
>NC_056515.1:5739488-5740884 GCF_014905685.2 Nematolebias whitei | reverse complement strand
TCGGGTGATAGGGACGGATCTGCACCGACTTGCACCTCCTACTCTTAACACCATTCCGTCATCCCCACCCCCATCTCGGGTGGTAGGGGCAGACCTTCACCAATTTGCACCACCAACCACACAAGAGAGACCGTTGATACTGTATCCTTCAATGGATGATTTGCAAAAAATCTCAAAATATGTACAACGCTTTGTACCTGGACCGATGGGTTCATCTGGAACAAAAGCGTATCTCAGAGATCTTGAGTTCAGATTGAGAGGTTATCCTAATGCTACGGTTGAGGATAAGATCAGTCTGATAAGGCTCACTTCGGACAGAGAGGTGTTCACCTTCATCGAGCGTCTACCTGATGCAACGAGAAGGGATTACAACCTTCTGTGTGAAGCTTTGATCAGAGAGTACGACTCCTGCACGGGACCTGCTGGTTTCCCAGCTGCAGACAAGGTCACGCAGGGCAAAACTGAACATCCAAGAGTTTATTACAAAAGAATCTTCCAAGCTTATTTTGGTAACAGAAATGAAACCGGAATGGAGGAAGAGGAAGGTTTCAAGTTTGTTTTCAGCAAAAATCTCCACACTGATTTTAGACGGTCAGTACAAATGATGGCAAATTTCAGAGAAAAATCCATCAGTGAGATTAAACAGTGTGCTGTGAATGTGTTCGAGGCATGTTCTCATGCTAAGACGCCCATAGAAGTGTTTCCTAGTGTAAAGGTTAAACACCTCCCTCTTGAACTGGAAGGACGGCGTGCCTCGCCGCCTCCTCCTAAGAAAGGTGAGAAAAAACAGTCTGTTCAAACTACCAAATCGCGTCTTGAAGGTGCACGCTGGGACAAAAAAGCTCCTCTTTCAGAGGATGAACGTGATTATCGTAAAAGGGGTGAGCGTAGGACGCAAAGATATGGGAACCCATATCATCAGGGGCAGTACGTAAAGGAACCCCCAAAAGACGTACCTGACCGTCCCCCACCTCGGACGAAACGAACCGAGGCGAAAAAATCACAAAAGTTCCAGAAACAAGGCCCTACACCTCTGAGCTCGGAGGAGACAGAGAAAATACGCAGGTTGTTAGAAACTTTGAAACACACTGACACGGGAACCCAACCAGGAGCACTTTGCAGTAATGTAATCACTATTACATCTGAGGGCGCGAATGACAACATTACAGATGTCGGTGGGACACACCACGACATTGCTGTTGTTGCCTCAAACAACCCCTCATCGGAAGAAGGGGGGGTAAACACACACACAAACGATGACGAGTCATCGCAGGCTGAACACTCAGAAACAGCTACTGCTGTGCTGTCGGTTCAGACAAACCAAGATTACACAGACAAAGCTGAACGCGTGAAGAAGCGTCAGAAAAAACCCAAGAGGTTTCTGTGTAACTTTATC
>NC_056515.1:5735833-5739388 GCF_014905685.2 Nematolebias whitei | reverse complement strand
CACACCCATGTTTCTGCCTATAATATTGCTCCCCATATGTGAAGTAGGTTGACTGCAGGCACAGTTTCAAGAGTTGACACAGTTGTTCTGTGGAAAGCGTGGTCCTGCTGCTCAGAGTGGTGTCTGATTTTAATCTTAAACTGACCACCTCTACTGCATCATCAACAGGAATGCACGTAAAGAGTGATGTGACATCAAAAGAGACCATTGTTTCATCAGTCTCCATGATGACATCCCTCACCGTATCCACAAAGTCCATGGTGTTCTGTATGTGGTGTTCTGAGCTGCCAACTAAAGGACATTTTTTTGAATGTCCAGAGGACCAGATTGAACTTTTTTGGATTTTTCCACCTGGATTATTGAGCATGCATTAGGATATCACCATTTAAGTTTCTCTGACAGTTAAAAAAAATACACTTCAATAATCATCGGAAACTCATCACCATTTAAGTATCTCTGACAGTTTTCACACATGTAGTCAACTCTTGTTCTTATTTGTGGGCAGTCACGTTCCACAGGAAAACTCAATCCAACCTGGCTACCTCCCCCCGCATCTGGGAATAAGTTTGGAGAGCCACTCCCGATTGATTGATGTCCCCGACTTCGTTGACTCACACAGGGGTCCCAGACCCCAGGCCAGGTCCCCGACCTGCCTCTTTTAATCACAACTTGTATTTTCTAATCCTTACACAAGCTTACAACCGATATATTACTTCAAAAAACTTTTACACTCAATCTCTACTGACAAAAACATTTTACAACACGTTCACTCAGTGCAATGCCACAAAGAGGATATATATTGTTGATAAACCTAGTGTCCAAATGATGAAGAACAGACAACCAGCTTTAATTAAGGTGAAGCCTGATCAGTTCTCCTCTAAAGCTGAGGGCAAAAGGACTGAACTTCTGCTTTAAATCAAGCTAAATATAAAAAAGTGTAATCAAAAATGTTTTACTAATAATGAACAAGTAATCAACTATTGATTTATAAGAATTGTGTAATCCATTGTATAATTGTATGATTTACTTGTTATTGAAAAGTGTTGAAGAGAAAAGTGCAGATCGAGACCTGATGTATGATGAGTTTGTTGCCTTAACAGGTCTGTTGCCATAACGGGTCTGTTGCCGTATCAAGTCTGAAACCATAACAAATCTGAAGCATGCCTTAAGCTCAGCATGCCTTAAGCTCAAAGGCAAGTCTGTACATGTCTTAAGTAGAAGAGAACAAAAACCAGCTATGAATGTATTAAGTTCAAACTAGGAATGATGGTTAATATATAACCTTTGTAAAGTTCTACACAAGATATTCTAAGCTGATAATGAAAAAGCATGTATGAAGAACAGTATGGTAACAAAACAAGAGGTCATGAGGTTCATCTCGACTCATCTCGTGGTGACGCACTTCGGAGCAAAAAACAGGAAACAGCTTGTTTTACTCAAGTTCTGGAAAGTACCCACACATAGCAAAACAACTTTGGGGAAAAAACCCAAAAAGCCGATTAGAACCGGTTGAGGTGCAAAACAACAGTCAGTTACTGGAAAAAGTATGATGTAATTTTCCAAGCAAAAGCCTCTAACCCTTCCTTAAGAGGAGGAGGATAAAGGGGTCTTTAAATACAGATTGAACTGATGAAACTTGGTCAAAAGCTGAGTCGAAGAGTCGAGCAGAAAGAACTACAAGCAGGAAGCAGCTCGGAGGATCAGAGAAGCCCGAAAGAAGTTGGATTTTACCAGTTTGAGACAAGGCTGGGATTTATTTCTCTTCTCACTGAAACGGGATTGGATTTAAATCTTCACTTGTAACAGCAGACTGGAGAGGTTTCATACTTCTAAAAGCTTGGCCCGGGCTCATCCAAAGCTCTGATCTTTTCTAATTGGGATAGCTGCATTTGCTTTGTGGGTTGGCCAGTACTTCTCTCCTGGGAGACTGGAAATATGCCTCTTATCATCACAGAGATTTTCTGAGGGTCACCTCAGAATAATGGTAAGCGGACTCCCCCATTTGTCTGCTCTAAATAGATTAACTCATCAGATTAGAATTATAGCATACAGGATAAATTCAAGAGTATTAAACTGGGTACTAGTGGGTTTTGCTCGGAGGTGTTTCTGGTTCATGAGAGGGTTGAGAGAGAACCTCTTTTGGCTTGACGTGTGAAAGGTCTGAGTGAAGGTGGTGTTCACAAATCCTCAAGGGCTCTTGGGGATTAGAAGTCATCAGGAAGAAGTCATCACCTTACTTAGTGAAGAAAGTGTATCTTATGTAATCATGAAATTAAATCATTATAAAATTGTGCCTGATGCTGTACCCCTGCGAAAATTGTTGATTAAAGCAAAGCAAAACGTATAAATCTGGACTATTATTTCATCCTTATTGAACAAATACATGGTAAAGCTTGGTTCACTTAACAACATAAAAATTGGAGGTTTTGAAAGGTTCACTAGCCAGTGAGTGACAACACCCTTGTGCCCATTTTCCAGGGCCCTAAAGATTACCAGAACAGATAACAATTGCAACGCTAAATTAAGAGGTGAGCGGCCATAACGTGAGTTTCTCTGGACCAGACGACCCAACCCTGCTGCTTGGAAGGCTCGAGGGAAAGAGTGAGATCAGGGTGTGACTCACGGATAGAAGGTTGTTAATTTTCTGGATGAATCACCTTGTCGCAGCCTTAATGAGGCTACTTTAGACAGCTGCAGGTAATACCACGGCGCTGAGGTTAGCTTCCGGACCCCTTGGAGGAGAGGCTGCAAGCAAGGTGTTTATCACTATTTTTCCAGTGGTTACCTTTGCTTATCGGGAAGCAAAACAATATAGTTCCTCTTACTGTTTGCCGGCCTGTGGAACCGCACTGAACAACCGTGTTGATGTCCAATTCTCCGGTTACCAATCGTCCTTCTCCAGTATCCCGTGTTTTCAGCACCAAAATCGTCAAGGAAAATCAACACAACAACTCAGACTTTTCAGCCTATTCACCTGTTCCTCTCATTGGTTCGGAGATACATGGAGAAAAGACACAATAATCAGTCAGAGAGATTCAAGTTAAAAAGTATTACCAACATTTATTAAAGCTTTCAGCTGAAAGGAGACACTCTTATCCCAAAGCAACAGAGATACAACAAAAACCCAAGACACGTCTGACCGGAGCGTTCAGGTTCCTCTGTATTTAAACACAAAAGCTCCACCCAGCGACGTGTCACACATTCTTACAGTTCTTTGTCTAAACTAGTTCAAACTGATGTTTTCATTTCCTAGAAGTCCTTTTATGGAATTGTTTTATTATTTTCTTCTGCGGTTCCAGTTTTCTAGTGATCTTGTCATCAGGTGGGACACACACCAGCAGCTCTCTGTTAGTTCGTGTCCCGTACACAAAAACAAATGCATTCTCTGACTTAGTTCAATCTGTACTTGTTGATACCAAAAGGCAAGCAGATCCAAATGTCAAGCAGACACAGATAAAGGACAAGATACAGTTGTGATACATTGAGCAATACAGCACAGTGTTAGGAATGCGCGGGGAACCCAGATGTTATGAGACCCAGAACGAGGCAGACACA
>NC_056515.1:5735562-5735823 GCF_014905685.2 Nematolebias whitei | reverse complement strand
ATCAGCGGCCATCAGCAAGGCAGGCTGCAGGCAGTGGGACCCTTACACACAGCAGATAAGAGCGTCTTTAAACAAGGAGTAATAACACAGGACATCAGGGCTCTTCTGGGTTTGTGAATACGTCACAGACCGGAGAGACCAACACTGTAAACTGTAACTTTTCCTGCCTTGATTTAATATAATTGATCAAACTTAATTGAAGTTTCCTTGATTTTGTCATGAACCAGAGGCCGGATCGCAAACAACAACAACAACCACTGA
>NC_056515.1:5723970-5735462 GCF_014905685.2 Nematolebias whitei | reverse complement strand
GCTGAAAACAGCACCTCAGACTGAGGAAGTCTCTTGGATGAGAGACGGTTTCTATACTGTTTTTGCTTTGTTTTTTGTTTTTTTGAATGTCCAGAGGACCAGAGTGAACTTTTTTGGATTAAATGGTGATAGTGATTTCGGATGAGAGAGGAAACATTTCTACATTTTTTTGCTTTGTTTTCTTTTTAATGTCCAGAGGACCAGATTGAACTTTTTTGGATTTTTCTACCTGGATTATTGAGCATGCATCAGGATATTATTGATATGTATTTTTTTTTTAACTGTCAGAGAAACTTAAATGGTGATGACAGATTCTGATGATTATTGAAGAAAGGTGTATTTTTTGTGAGAAACAAACTGAAAGCTGTCCAAAACGAGATCGGATGACTGAAGTGAGTGAAAGCTGCACAGCAAAAGTGTGTGTGTGTTTGAGGAGAAGCTATTTGCAGTGTGGTTTTGGTGGTTTAACTGCTTCGCCGCTGAGCGAACTTGAGTTTTCTCACCGCCGAGTGAGAAAATGAGTCATTTTGTGTAAAACATAACGTTATACAGACAACATGACAAAATGACCGGTGAATTTGATGCAGATGACGCTTCAGGGACCCTGGCTCCCTCTTGAAAGTCAGATCGACAAACAAGTAACATACCTGACGGACCATGACGACTTGCCAAAGAAAAAATAAATCAGAAAAAATAAAAAGAGACGATGAGTCAGGCAGTAGTAAAACAGGAAGCCCCACTGAGTCCATACAAACCTTTAGGACAGGAAGTAACAAAAATATGCAGAAAGAATAAGAAGCGGAAAAACATTTGAGAAAGTGTGAAAAATGAATTGTGTCATGACAAGGGATTAAAACACACTCTGGAGCAGGCAACACCAGAAGTGAAGGGTAGAGCAGCCACACAGCAAGTGAAGTTGTCTCTGCCCATGTATCCGGGCCAGAACAGACAGCCTCAAAGGGAGGGACCTCCATTAACAGGGAGGAAACCCCCCCTAGGAGGTTGTACCCATCCATCGAACTAACACACGGGATGTTGGTTTTAGAAAATATCAACACCAATCCATTTAGACAAGCAGCAGCACTATCATGTGGACTGTTGGAGGAACAGCCTGAAAAGCCTGACCTGTTCAGCACCTCCATGGCTCAAAACAAAGGTTTTTGCACCTCTTCCACTCTGTAGTGTAACATATCATGAGATATATTATACATTAAACGGGTTCATTCATTTTTCTGGACTGAATGATGTCATGCATTGAATTTAAATAAAATGTGGACGTGAGACGTTAATTATCTTTGACTCACCACGACAGTGGGTCATTTATTAACAGAATCAAGTTTAACACATCACACATTTACATTAATTGGCAAGAATTGAAAATAACGACATAATTAATCAGCTTTACAGGAGTGAGAACAATACGGCGATTGTTTCCTCACTTTCAGCAGACAGCAGACATCAAATCACACGGCGGTGATTGAAAACTTTGCTTCAGACATTTCTAAAATATCTGTAATGATTTTTAGCAGATAGGAAAATTTTAAGATGGAAAGATGAGGTTTATCTACAGAGAGATGTGTGAGGGAATTTGTCTGTCTTAACCAGAACCGACACGCTCCTTCTTTTCCAGCTTGGGCCAACGGTACGCTTGGTTGAGAATAGAACTTTCTACCTTGCAGACAATAGTTCAGCGTTGGTGTAGAGCTCTCCTTTCAACTCTTTCAGCGTCTCCGTGAGAACAGCTCGAACCTCGAGAGTCGTGTGAGGTTATCCAAACAGAAGTTATAATTCCAAAAATCGTCTCTGGATCAGCTTGATTCTAATTCAGCAGCATCCTGAATTCCAGCGTTCTGCATTCTGGAACTCCCAAACTCTCTGCTTGAACTAGGAAGTGCCAACATTTAAATGGGCTCTACTTCCGGTTCATTTGAGAGCTTCTGATTGGTCGATGGACCAAAGCAGAGGTGTGGTTTGTAATGTAAGGTGTTATGAAAAGTCAAGGGAAAAGATTAAGATTGTTTAAGAACAGACAGAAAGATTGTTATGGAGAATTCAGACTTCGAGGAGCCACCTCTCCTGGTATCTTGCTGTAAAAGTTAAACATGACATTTCTTTTCAGTAAACTTTCAGTTGACCGAAACTTGAACTTCGACACACTTACAACTTCGCTCATTGAAGACAGAAAATCAAGAAATGCATATTAACCTGATTTCTTCTTTGAATGAGGATTAAAAATCATTATTACTGTTTTAAGTAAATAAAAATGAGTAGTTCACTTCAACATGTAAACATTGTTTGAACTAACACAATTTGATTATCAAAACATTTGTAAAATAGTAATGATCATAGAGAATTGTCTTTTTCCACTTGATTAATTCAAGAAAGAAAGTCTCAGGATGGGTCAACCTGTATTTCTGGATGCAAATCAATGAAATGACAGTTTCTGACCATATGATCCTAAGGTCAAGTTTTGACATCAGGTCAAGTTCACTACAACTCAAAAACAAAGAGGAATAGGGGGTGGAAGTCAGTCCAGCCTAAATTACAGCATGGGCTCAGGAAAGAATGAAGAGGCAAATAAAATAGAAGAACATATAAAAGAAACATTAGAAAAAATGGTGGCTCACAGCAAAGAAATGATTGAACAATGTGAGCACAGAACGGAGAGATTAGAGCATGAGCTGCAGGATACACAAGGAAAACAACCTGTCAGAGTATCAATGACCGCTAGAGGACATTTGCTACCCGAACAGGAAGAGCAGGAGAATTTTTGATTGATAACAGAGGAGGAAATAGATCACAAAATTGACAAACTAAGAATCACATTAGGCCATTTACGAGAAGTTGAGTGCTCACAAACAGCCCATCCCTGTGGTAGAACCCACACAATAACAACAAGAGGATTAGATTAAAAAATTTGATGAGGCTGAGTACATGTTTCCGTTATTACAATCATCCGGGGGTCGCCAGAAATATGTGCCCTTCCCAGTGGGAGATAGAGATGCTCTGGTTGACAAACTCCCAAGCATCTCTGCAGGAGGCAGATTGTGGTTTTCCGAACTAAGTGGTCTCACCAGTGGAATGTCCCTGGCCCTAAAAGACTTTAGAGCAATCCTGGGATGGTGTGTGACGCCCCTGGTGGCCAGAGAATTAGAAACAGTAGCACGCACCAGTAAACTGGACAATGAGGTCCCACTGAGTCTGTAATGACTAGCGGAACCCAGATTGGTGCAAGACCAGAATGAAGCAGACTCAGATCTTTAAAAAGGAAGAAGCAGTGTTTATTATATACAGTGTAGGGGGTTTATATACATATATGGCAGTCCTCCGGCGATCAGATGTAGGCGTCGGGAGCCAGGGTAGGGCGGAATGTACAAGCATGTCTGGCTGGAGAAAACAGGACGACAGGACTGGCAAACAGAATCCGCTCGACGAGTCTGGCAGATGAGAGGCACGACAGGTCTGGCAGGCAGGTGGTTGACGAGGCAACAAAGATGGAGTCAAACAGGCAGGGTACTGCGGGCATAAAGAACAAGGTAAGAGTATATCGTATACTCACACGTTTAGGCTGGAGGCATAAATACCAATAAAGCTCAATGCTCCAGCGATGAGTCACACAGGACTGCAGCCTTAAATAGAGGTGTTCCTCATCAGGTGGATGATCGTCAGCTGGTGTTAATTAACGGCCATCTTGGAGGAATGCTGCAGACATTGGGACTCCTACAGAGTCAAGTAATAACAGAGTTAGGATGTGCAATCAGAGACCAGTACCCATTATCCACCCCCGCAGCTATCCCCAAGTTTGAGTGGGAACATCAAGTTCACCCCAAAGATTATATTACCTTGGCAGCTGAAAAGTGGATGAGGCACACAACAGTAAATCCTCAACCTCAAGGAACACTTTCTAATTTAACTGAATTATTTAGAGAGGCAGTCCTGAAGGGAGCGCCCACATCTGTGGCAGAACTGATGAGACGGAATCCAGATCTCCCTGGGTGTGACTACGATAAGTGGGAAAGACATCTAATACACCACCTACAAACAATACGAGAAGAACAAAAAAAAAAAGAAAAATAATGAGAAAACATAATTATTGCTTAAATTACAGCTGCAGGAAGCTAAACAAAAAGCAACAAAGAAGAAGGAGAGGACAGAGAATGTGATAGTGGCAGAGACTCGACATCTGACGCCTTCTCCTGCTGGGTTACACTATACTAATCAATATCCTGGGGGAGTAGCCCCTCCTCCTTCTCCTTATCCCTATCCTGCACACCCTCTCCCTCCTCCTCCTCCTTTCTATCAAAATCAGTACAGGTCTGCTGGCTTCGTTCACAGCGGGACCTGGCTTGCTGGTGGTGGTCGAGGATGGAGAGGCATGGAGCAGAGACAAAGGGGAAGAGATGGATATGGAGGAGCCGCTCCTGACATCTGCTACAACTGTGAAAGACCAGGCCATTGGGCCAGAGATTGCCGAGCTCCACCACAAGGACGAGCGCCACCCAGTGGACAACCAGGTATGCTGCCACACAACCCAGCAGCAATACCCACTCTGAACACAGGAGGGCAGTATCCACAGTGGGAAGACGTTCCCACTCCTGATACTTACTGACACACCCCTGAGAACCAACAGGGTAGCATGGGCATAGCAGATCCTATGCTCCCAGTGAGAGTGGGAGGACAAGAAATGAACTTCTTGGAGGACACAGGAGCCACCTACTCTACAATCATCACAGCTCCTTTCAACTACCTATCCACAAAGACTGTGTCATTACTGGGGTTCTCGGGGACAGAGCAACGTCTACCCTTGACTGTACCACTGCCATTTCAGATAGGAACACAAAAATTGCAACATCCATTTTTCTGTTCACCTGCAACACCAGTCAACTTGATGGGAACAGACTTACTGATAAAGTTGGGGGCAGCTGTACTCTGCAGGGCACAAGGGGTGAGAGTTCAATTCCCAGATGACTCCTATTTGCGATGTGGTGAACTGTGCACAGATGGACAGTACTTGATACAACCTGAACATGCCGATATCTACTGGGGCCGCATGACTGCTGAAGGGTCTAGTCCACTACTGAAGCTGTTCCAACAATGGATGCCTTGGATCCTAAGTCTACATGCCTATGTCTCTTCTCCCAACCCCCCGCATGTCACGCTCTTCTATGACAGGAGCCACGCAGACTGGTATCAAGAGAAGTTTACAGCTCAATTGGAGGGTAAGATTTGGACAATTCACACACAAAACATTTATGTGGCCCCGGCTGGGGTGGAAACAGCGGTGGAGTTAACTCATGAACAATTACTGTGGTATCAAATGAGTGATGAAGCTGTGCCTCACATATCTCTCTCTCTCCATGTCGAGCACGAAGCAAAGAGCTGGGAGGAATGGTTAAATGTTCCCTGGCAGCTATGGACTGGGTTCCCACCTCAGTACCAGGTCTGTGCTTTTCAAATTCTTGTGACACATACAGAATCTCCTCTCACACAGAAGAACAGGTGATGCTGGAACACGAGTTGTTGGCTTGTGACCATAGGAGAGAGAAGAATGATCATCATTCTGCCGCAGCAATGTTGGCCTCCATACCTGAAGGATTATGGGCCATGGACGTGGGGAAGACACAGTGCAGCCCAATCACCTTTCAGGTAAACACAGATACACCTATTTGGGTCCCACAATACCCACATAAACAACAAGCAGAAGAAGGAATTGCAGACTGCAGGAGTTTTAGAACCCTCGCAGTCTGAGTGGAACACACCCATCTTGCCTTTAGAGAAAATAAGGAACCGGTAAATATCGAATGGCACACGATCTACGAGCCATTAATGCAATATTAAAAACACCCACAGTACCTGTTACAAATCCTTATGTCTCTATCTCATCTCTGGACCCTACACACCACTGGTATAAAACTGCAGAGATTTATTCTCATTTACATATTTACATGACAGCAGTGGCGCTACACTCGACTCCCACAAGGATTTTCTCTGTCTCCAGGTATCTTTAATCAGGTGTTAAAAGATGTACTGCAGTCTTGCCCTCTCCCAAGAGACACCAGACTGATCCAATATGTGGACGACCTGTTGTTGGCAGCACCCACGCCTGACACCTGCATAGAAGCAACTAGGTTGGTGTTGGAACATCTACACAAAAATGGCTTTAAGGTTAGTAAAAATAAATTACAGATTGGCAGAAAACAGGTCTCCTTCCTGGGACAAATAATCTCTGCAGGAACCACTAGCATGTCCAAAACTCTTAAACAGAGTATCTTGACACACCCCAAACCGACACGTGTAAAATACATGCTTTCCTTTTTTGGGCCTAACAGGGTACAGCAGAGGGTATATTCCTGAATACACAGATTTGGCACAACCTCTGAGGGATTTGGTCAAAGAGCAAGGCATGAGAATCTTGAACAACATTCTAATATGGACACAAGAAGCTGAAAAAGCCTTCATAAAACTCAAACAGCACATGTCATCTGCAGCAGAACTGACATTACCTGATTACAACCTACCCTTCTTTTTAAATGTTTCTGTAACAAAACTAGCCATGAATGGCGTTTTGTTCCAGAAAAAAAGGGGGTGAGAGAAAGGTACTACAGTACTTATTGACAATAATGGATAATGGACCCTGGACAGGTCGCAAGTCCATCACAGGGCCACATAGAGACAAACGAGACAAACAACCATTCACTCTCTCACTCACACCTAGGGACAATTTAGAGTTACCAATCAGCCTAACATGCATGTTTTTGGTCTGTGGGAGGAAACCGGAGTACCCGGAGAAAACCCACGCATGCATGGAGAGAACATGCAAACTCCACCCTGAAGGGCCCCCGGTCCAGGATTTGAGCCGACAACCTTCTCGCTTAGAGGCAGCAGCTCTACCAGTTGTGCCACCGTGCTGCCCCAATATATTATCATGTTTGTACAATGTAGATGAACAGATGCTGAGATATATTCATCAATTAAAACGGATTCTTTCATTTTTCTGGACTGTATATAAACGTGCATTGAATTTAATAAAATGTAACGTGAGACGTTATTTATCTTTGACCCATCAAAATGAATGTGGTCATTTATTTACAGAATCAAAGTTTAACATCAAACATTTACATTAATTTGGCAAAATATGAAAATAACATTAATCAGCTTTACAGGTAGTGAGAAACAATACGGCGATTGTTTCACTTTTCAGCAGAACAGCAGACATCAAATCACACGGTGGTGATTGAGAACTTTGCTTCAGACATTTCTAAAAATATCTGTCAATGATTTCTACTTGATAGAAGAATTTTTAAAGATGGAAAGATGAAGTTTAGTGGGAGTGAAAGATGGATGAGGGAGAATGTGGTGTGTATGAGTGAAAAGTGTTGACAGGACGACACCCTCCATCCGACCCAGCTTTCCTCGGTACGCTCGGTAGTGGACTAGACTCATTTACCTCTCTGACGATGAATCAGCAGAAGAGGAGCTCCAGTTAACGCTACCTTTCAGCGTCTCCGTAGGATGGCAGAGATATATCCGGAGTGGTGACGGGACTTCGTCAACAACAGTTCACCTCAACGGGTGGACTTCACATGAGTGGGGTTCTTCAGAAGTTCCACTCAGAGGTGGAAGATGTTATAATCCCAAACTCGGAAGAGCCTTATCATGGCTGGACTTCTGTTCTCCCAAACGACTGGAGCTACAAACTCTCCAGCCCGACTCCAACGGCAACTGCGACCCAACAGCAACTCACAGAACAGCCACTTCACAGAACTGGGAGAACTTGGAAGTACCGACATTTTAAAGAGCTCTATTTCCGGTTCATTTGGGAGTTTTCTTATTGGTCAATGTCGACCAGACAGGGGTGTGTTTTGTGACGTAAAAGGTTACTAGAAGTCAGAAAACAGCAAGAATGTTATGGAACAGATTGAAGATGTTTTCAGAGACAGAGGGAGAAATGTTTGGACGAGTTTGGAGAAACAGGTGCTTGCTTCTCTGTTTACGTCTGAGAGGATTTAAAAACAAGGCAGTTCGTTCCAACACTTGTCTGCTTCGACTCCGACCTTGGAGAAAACTTACACTTGCTCATTCACAGACAGAAAATCAGAAAATGCATAATTACTCTGTAACAGGCCTTAACATGAATTCTAACTTTGCATAAGCAACTAAAAATCATTATACTGTTTCACAGTTAATAAAAATTGATTAGTTCACTGAAACATCTAAAATGGTTTGAACTAAAACACTTTGATTATCAACATTTGTAAAATAGTAATGATAATAGAAAAGAGAGTGTTCTTTCACTTGTAGTTTCAATAAAGAAAGTCTCAGGATGAGTCAACCTGTATTTCTGGATTCAAATCAATGAAATGACAGTTTCTGTCCCACAAGGTCAAGTTTTGACATCAGGTCAAGTTCACTACAGTCCCCCCTTTGGAAATCATCGCCTGTCCATGGGGATGAATTCCAAACATGAACTTACGCCTTCAAATGTCCTTGAGCTTGATGTAATCCAGCAAGGAAAACAAAAGTCAAAAGTAATCCAGCAAGGAAAACAAAAGTCAAAAGTAATCCAGCAAGGAAAACAAAGTCAAAGGTAATTCCACAATGTTCTTGGTAATTCCATTGTAGCAATGCTTTAACCCCTTGGAAACAGAGTCTGTAATCCATTGGAAAAAGTCATATAATCCACAACGGTAAATCCACAACGATTGGAGCTATTGATTGATCAGCATACAGAGGGGTTCCCTTGGATTGAACTGAAGATGCGGCCACCGGATGAAGAGTGGAGACCAACGTCAGGATTGCAGGTCCCCTCCAGCGAAAGTCGTCTCTGGGCGACGTCCAGTCTGTGCCGTTCTGGTTCAAATGTGACATGCAATTATGTGGTTTAAGGTGGGCTTATGAAGGGGATTTTACATAAGGCCTTAAACTATATGCACCTGGTGTGTTAGCTATTATGGTTGGGAACAGCTACAACTACCAGTTAAGGGGTGGAACATGCTGAAAAGGGTAACTATAGGGGTTTATACCTATAGAAAAGGGTTCCAAACTATTTTTCCATTTCTAACTTGGTTTAAGTTAGCTTTACATGGCGAAATATAGTTTGGTTCAATTGTCTGTTTTCTATTAGACGAACGACTTGAGATTGGGTGTTTGGTTTCCCCATAAATGTTTTGGAAGTCTATGGCGAGACTCATCAAAAAGAATTAGCTATCCCCCCGAATAGAATTGTTCGAGTAGGTTCGGCTTAAGCGTTGTGAGACCAATGTAGATTATGGTACTTAAGGTAGCCATAATATACATTGACTCCGCAAAGATTGCAATTTAACGAATGAACTGCATGTTGGCATGGTTAAAGGCCTCTTGGTCTCTAACTTAACTACACAACAAAATTCATTCTTACCTCAGAAACAACCAAAACCAATTCAACAACGTTTCAACACCGACAAGAGTAGTGACTAAGCAACTAAAAACATCGTTTCACTGCTTCACCTCACCCTGGTTGTCAGATTCAGACACGCTGTCCCGTGTGAGTGGCTTCTTTGCAGACCCGCATACGCGGGACATAATCATATCGAGATGCGCTGCGTGGCGATCCAGGTCGACTCGGAGTGACGTGTGGCCCCGGAACAGGGATGCGAGTATCCCACACAATACGAGGGTTATCGTCATTAGCAGGGCTATGATTAACGTGTCCGCGCTTGACCACGCATAGGTAATTGGTTGGATCGGGTTCTTAATTGTGGACCTGAGGGACTTGAGAACTCGGTTTATTGGTTCCACGTCGACGACTTTGGTGCCTTCAAAACGGATCCTTCCCAGAGTTTCTGGATCTATGTCTATAGACATGTTCACCAGGTACTCTGAGTCATCCAGAGTCGCGTCCCATTGTTCCGGATCGAGGTGATAGAGCGTCAAATCACCAATGTGTATGGTTGTTCCCTGGGGAACACTGATCCACATTGTTTTGTCCGGTAACGTCAAAGGTCTATTTGCTCCAGGTTGATCGTAGGCTATGATCGCCTTTCTTTGAGGAGCGTTCACTAGCCAACGTGAGCCAATGATTTCCGCTTTTGCAGCTTTAGCCAGGTGTCGAGGCGTTACGGTCGTTGAGCACTTAGAATTTTTCGGAATAGGTGTCAACCCGCATAAGCCCGCGGTTTGATTCCAAACAAACGGCTTACTCGCGCATAGATAATGTATCTCCCGAGTGAGAACACACATCTGAAGGTTTGGAGCTAGATAAACTGAGGGGTTATCGTCATGGTATGCAACCATCCTTGGTGTGTCAATTTGAACATGGTTTTCACCGTGCCAATTGCCAACATTAACAACGTCCCTGAGTCTGTATATGCCATTTGAGGGAATTATCGGTAGGTTGATAACGAACGCCATTTCAAACGTTTTGTGATTGACGTAGATTGGGATTGCGCTACCGAGAGTGTAAGCCAGGTGAGCCTGTATTTGCGTGACTCTTTCGCGCGTAGCGGAGCTGAGGATGTCGTTCACCATCTGTAGAGAGACTAGATACGGTGGGATCCTACCGGTGGCTAGTGTATCTACCGACGAACTGATATCTCTAAGCATGTCAGCAAAAATCCTATCCATTAGGTGTGCGACAGCGTAATCCACTTCAACCTTAAGGGCTAACTCATTTACCGCATGTACGAGGGCTTTGATTTCTTGGGTGTGAGTATTCAGCACTAGAACAGTATCCTTTACGGTTTTAGTCACCTGTGTCAATTGTGTTAGTTGAAGGTCCATTTGCGCTCGGATCTTTGGGACCTCGCTCTCTACTTCATACACATGTTGTTTTAGGGACGTTATACTGACAGTGTTATATGCGGACAAACCCAGGCTAAACAGCGATCCGAGTGAGGAAGCAGCGAGTAAAAGCCCGCCGATGTCGCGCTTTTGCCTTCTACGTGTTCCACCCAACTCTTGTTGGGTGTAGGTGAACTTATGTAGTTGCTTCAGGACGTGTTGGATCTCTGCTTTAGCACCCTCTAGGGATACTGTGTACCATGATTTGTTTAACCACTCATTTTTAATGTTAATGTGTTGTTGGATCACGGTTTGGGGGTCGAAGCGGACGAAGACCTTTCGAGTGTATAGGCGGCAATCTGTGATGAGCAGTCCCGGCTGGTCCCGCAGAGCGATGCCTGAGGTGGGCCCAAGGGTTACGATCTCGGCTTGCCCTTCTTGGGTGGCACCCAAGAGGGTGAAGATTACCAGGAGTGGTACCATCATTGTCCTATGGAAACACAAAGAGATAGGTCTTAGCTTCTTAATTGTCGGGGGTAGGACCCGCAAGTTTAAACTATGGTTAAGTTTATTATCCATTAGTTATCTTCTGCTTGGATGACCCTTATTCCCACGAGGTCAGATTTTGTGAGATCTTTGTCTCCTGAGGAGTTATTGCACGCCTTGTGTGGTTTAACCTGGTTACGATGTACCCATTTAACAGTTGGCTCTTTTTGGCCTTTACTGATTTTTAT
>NC_056515.1:5714790-5723870 GCF_014905685.2 Nematolebias whitei | reverse complement strand
GTTCAACTGTCCCCCTCTTACAATGCTGTGATTGCTAGTATCACTCAGCCCTCTGTGAATAGTAAACAGCCATCAGTGTGCTAATGATCCATTGTTAGGCTGATGGTCCTTCTTGATCATGTGAGCAGCTGGTTTTGGTTGTCAGCAGCAAACTGGTTGATCCACTCTGAGAAGGTGCTATTTAAGAGACTGAGCTGAATACAGCACCTCAGACTGAGGAAGTCTCTCGGATGAGAGACGAAATGTTTCTATATTTTTTTGCTTTGTTTTGTTTTTTGTTTTTTTGAATGTCCAGAGGACCAGACTGAACGTTTTTGGATTAAAATATAGTGTTGAGTTGATTTTAAAAAGCTGTTTATCTGTGGGAGTTTTTCTTTACTGTGCTGATGTGTGATAAATGTGATGTCCATTTGAGATTAGTTTTGCTAATAAAATTTGGAGTTTGATATTTATAACTGTTGATTTGTTCCAGCATCATAGTTTTCATTTGAGACGTCACTATTTATTAGTGGTGCACCGATCACAGTTTTCTGGCCGATCGCCGATTTCTAAAAAGTTTGACCTGCCAGTTCCGATTTTGGCTGATATTATAAGCGACATTGTCATGTGTTGTAATGCACCTTCAATTTTCCAATATTATTTTATTGAAAAATATCCCCTTGAACAATATCCTAGAAACAATACAGACTTGTTTTAATTGGTAATGAGGTAATGCTCTGAAATATAAATGAAGTTCAGACAATTGTTAAAACTAAAAAAAATCTGTAAAATCGCTTTCTCATGCAAGTATCAGCCAATTTCCAAAAATTAAGGAAATCTGGGCTGATTTATTGGTGCACCCCTACTTTTTATTATTATTTCAAAAAAACTTTAAGTTGGTGTTCAGGATTTTTCCTTTATGATCCTCTTTAGGTTTGGAAACCTTTAGCCAGCTGGTGTTTGAGGATGTATATGGAGCTGTAAGTACAAGACGTGTTTTTATTTTTAACTTTTTTTGCAGCCATGTTTAAGCTGGTTTTAATTCTGTATCTTTTCAGAGAAACATCAACTCAACATTTATCAGCGACTTTCCACGATTTTCTCACCGAGGCATCCTGCTGGACTCCTCACGACATTTCCTCCCCATTAAAGTCATCTTGGCCAATTTGGTAAATAAAACTTTTAATTGTAGTTTACATGTTATGGTTTAATTTCTATTGTCCACCGTTACAAAAGTTGATAATGTAAAACCATGTCTGTTTCTGTTAGCAAAACATCTGATGAACCACTGGACATATTTTAATGAAACTATAAAAAATAATCATTGGTTGTAAATCGAAAGTTACGTATGTAACTACGGTTCTATGAATCCCGGATGACCGCCAGAGGGCGGTGCTGAAAGCACTGAATGACTAATACCAACAATGTCACAAGGAATCCTAAACACCTACCTCACTGAGGAGGCCCAGAGGACCCTTGTAGAAGAACCTGGCCCAGGGGATGAGGGGTGGCCACGTTAACTCTATAAAATCTGGTGAACGTGCTTGGGGAAGCCCATGATGCAGCAGCACATATTGCTTCCAGCGGAACCCCTCTCAGGGCAGCCCAGGAAGCGGAGACGCTCCTGGTAGAGTGAGCCTTCAAGCCGACCGGCAGGGAGCCGGGCCCTGCAGCATAGGCGTGGCAGATGACATCCACGATCCAGTGGGAGAGGCGCTGTTTGGAAAGAGGACAGCCTAACCTAGGTCCTCCATAACACACAAACAGCTGGTCTGAATGTCTTATCACGGCAGTAGCTGCAACGTATGCCTCCAGTGCCCTCACCGGGCACAATAATGCAGACCCCTCACCAGGCGCAGGCTGAAAACGTGCCAGCCTCAACGGTTGGTTAGAGTGAGAGTGAGATAACACCTTTGGTACGAATGCAATGTTTGGCCACAAGGTAACACACGAGCCCTCAGGGCCCCACCTGAGACATGAGGGGCTGATTGAGAAAGCATGTAGCTCGCTGACCCTCTTTGCTGAGGTAATAGCCAACAAAAAAGCCGTCTTACATGAAAGCCACTTGAGGTCCGCCTGCGACAGAGGCTCGAAAGGAGGACAGCACAGAGCTTCGAGAACCAAGGGAAGGTCCCAACCTGGTGCTCGTGGAGCTGTCGGCAGGTGTGACCTACGGGCACCACGCAGAAAAAGAGAGACTAGATTATGGCTCCCTACCGTACAGCCATCAATGCCAGCGTGATTAGATGATATTGCCGCTACATAAACCTTAAGCGTCGAAGGACAGCGACCCTTACCAAGTAGAGACTGGAGAAACTCCAGAATGGTGTGTATTGTACAGGAGACTGGATCCTTGTTGTGATCAGAACACCATTGGGAAAACAGGCGCCACCTGTTTTCGTACTGCTGACGAGTAGAGGGTGCCCTGGCGCCCAGGATGGTGCGTCTGACAGGGCTCGAAACTCCAGTCAGCTGCTGTCCTAGCCTTGCAGTGGCCACACCCACAGCCAAAGACGTTGAGGATTGGGGTGCCATATCAGTCCCCCCAACTGAGACAGCAAGTCCCTTCTGGTCGGAAGACACCATGGGACGCCCTGACATAGACTTCGTAGCAGTGGGAACCATGGTCGCGCTGCCCAATATGGAGCCACCAGCAGCATCCTGTGGCCCTCCTCAAGGACTCTCTGAAGGGTTGGCAAATTAGAGAAAGGGGTGGAAAGGCATATAGAAGGACCCTTGGCCAAGGATGAGCCAATGCGTCCTGGCCTAGCGCACCCGACGCCCCCGTAAGAGAGTACCATAGGGGACACTGAGTCGACACTTCCGTCGCAAACAGGTCTATCTCTGCCTGACCAAAACGGTCCCAGATCATCAGCACTATGTCTCTGTGGAGGGACCACTCTCCCGGAGGGGATTCTTGGCGGGAGAGAAAATCTGCGACCTGATTGTGTCGCCCTGGCAAGTACGCTGCCCGCAGGGTGGACAGGCGAGGAGAGGCCCATTCCAGGAGCTCTCTGGACACTCTCAGAAGTTGTGCTGACCTGGTGCCCCCCTGATGGTTGATGTAGTAGACAACAGAGGTGTTGTCTGACCGAACAAGTACATGCCTCCCCTCCAGGTGAGGCAGGAAGTGCCTGAGTGCCAAGTGCACTGCACGCAGCTCCAGCACATTTATATGCTTGGAATGGTCTCTTTGACCCCAGCGGCCCTGAACTGCTCTGCGTTGCCATACAACCCCATCCCATGGAGCTGGCATCTGTCGTGACCACTTCTCTGCGACACACTACCACTCCCATGGGGACACCCCTGGACAAATAATCTTCGTCCCTCCATGGAGTCAAGGCATGAAGACATGACCACGTCACTGTGAGCTTGCGATGCCTGTGCAGCCTGGCATCCAGGCGAAAGCTGTTGAGCCACCTCTGCAAGGGGCGAAGTGACAGCAGGCCTAAGGGCACCACCCGAGTGACTGATGTCAGCTTGCCGAGTAGTTGCAGGAAGGCAACATAGGGGAGCTGCCTGCCCAGCCTGAACCGATTGACCAGCTGGAGTATGCCGGCCACCCTTTGAGCGGATGGGCGAGCTCTCATGGAAGATGAATCCAGAACCACCCCAAGAAAGGTGGTCGTCTGGGAAGGGATCAGGCAGCTCTTCTCCAGGTTGACATTGAGGCCCAACTGGGTCATATGAGCGAGCAGGCGGTTTGCGTCGTGAAAGGCACAGGCCTGAGACGGGGCGAAGAGAAGCCAATCGTCTAAGTACGGCAGAATCTTCACTCCGCAGGCCTGCAGAGGAGAGAGGGCTGCCTTCACGCACCGAGTGAACACCCTTGGGGAGAGAGAGAGCCCGAATGGGAGTACCCGGAACTGCCAGTGGTGACCCCGATAGGCAAACCTGAGAAAGCGGTGATGTTCTGCCGCAATAGGCACATGAAAATATGCATCCTTCAGGTCTACAGACGTGAACCATTCTTCCCTCGTGACAGCTTGAAGGACTTCTGCTGTTGTGAGCATGTGGAAGGGCAGCTCCTTTAGGTACTGGTTGAGTCCCCTCAGGTCTAAAATGGGACGAAACCCGCCCGTCCTCTTTTGCACAAGGAAGTAAGTTGAGTAATAGCCCCTGGGTTGTTGCAGAGGGTCCACTGCCTCTATTGCGCCCTTGGCCAGGAGGGCGGAAAGTTCCTGGTCTAGTGCTTGAGCTTTCACCGGGTCGGCGATTACAGTCATCTTGACCCGGCATGAGATACGAGGCCGCCGTCGGAACTGTAGCCGGTAACCATGGGTCAGAGTGGCAACCACCCATGGGTCCACGGCGTGAGCAACCCAATAGCTGAGCTGCTGGTGGGAGAAATATCAGACGGTCGGCCTGATGGCATCACCGTCTCATGGCCGCCAACACTCTGCCATCTGCAGAGAGGCGCGCAAATGCTTTGGGGTCCCGCCAACAACCATGCAACTCCCTCAGGAACTCCTCTGATGGAGGGACAGAAAAGGAAGGAGGGGTCAGTCTGCGCCTGAAGAAGGCACTTCCAAGGGTGGACGCCTCTGGTTGCGGGACGTCCAGCTGCAGTTGTCTCAGGGCCATACGCATGACGTCCTGCATCGAGCCGTCACCCGACCCACTAACTGCACTCCGAGAAGAAGAGAGTGAAGCTGTCTCTGAGACTCGAGATGAATGACTGTCCTCCTCACCTAAAAAGTGAGAGGCAGAGGCAGCCAAGGATAGCACATCTTCCTCCACAGCCAGTTCAGGCATGGGTGGGGAGGAGAGTCCAGTTGCTGTCACTGGTTCAGTTCCCAGTTGGCGTACCTGAAAAAGGGACTTCATCTCCGCTAATTCAGCGGAGAGCTGCTCCACCCTTGTGGAGAGGCCCCTATCAGACCTGGCTCGCTTCTTCCCAGGAGGGGCCACAGAGACTGCGGCCTCAGTCCGGCGCTTCGAGCGCCTAGGTGGAGCCTCCTGCCCAGAAGGCGGGAGGTCATCGCCGAGTTTGGGGCGAAACTGGGCCAGCCGGGCCACCCTCACAGCATGCGACATGAAGCTGCAATTCATGCAGGGGTTCTCTGACAGGGCATCCACCAGATGGTCATGTCCAAGGCAGGCAGGACACAGGTCGTGACCGTCATCTGTCTGGAGCATGGCTCCACAGACTGTACAGCAGTGAGAGCCGTCCATGCTCCTTACCCAGCTATGCCCAAGATATTCAGAGAGGCTAGCACCACTAGCTCAGCTGGTAAAAGAGGACAATTGGGAGAGGGGGCGCGAACGCTCACCTTCACCAATCAAAACAAGGCCAAAACTCAGAGAGGCTAGCACCGCTAGCTCAGCTGGTAAGAGGACAATTGGGAGAGGGGGTGAGAACACTCGCCTTCCCCAATTAAAACAAGGTTAGAACTCAGAGAGGCTAGCACCACTAGCTCAGCTGGTAAGAGGACAATTGGGAGAGGGGGCGCGAACGCTCGCCTTCACCAATGAAAACAAGGTTAGAACTCAGAGAAGCTAGCACCACTAGTTCAGCTGGTAAGCGAGGACAATTGGGAGAGGGGGTGAGAACACTCGCCTTCACCAATTAAAACAAAGTGAAAACTCAGAGAGGCTAGCACCACTAGCTCAGCTGGTAAGAGGACAATTGGGAGAGGGGGTGAGAACACTCGCCTTTACCAATGAAAACAAGGTTAGAACTCAGAGGCTAACACCACTAGCTCAGCTGGTAAGAGGACAATTGGGAGAGGGGGTGAGAACACTCGCCTTCACCAATGAAAACCAGGTTAGAACTCAGAGGCTAGCACCACTAGCTCAGCTGGTAAGAGGACAATTGGGAGAGGGGGTGAAAACACTCGCCTTCACCAATTAAAACAAGGTTAGAACTCAGAGAGGCTAGCACCACTAGCTCAGTTGGTAAGAGAGGACAATTGGGAGAGGGGGTGAGAACACTCGCCTTAACCAATTAAAACAAGGTGAAAACTCAGAGAGGCTAGCACCACTAGTTCAGCTGGTAAGAGAGGACAATTGGGAGAGGGGGTAAGAACACTCGCCTTCACCAATTAAAACTAGGTGAAAACTCAGAGAGGCTAGCACCGCTAGCTCAGCTGGTAAGAGGACAATTGAGGGGGTGAGAACACTCGCCTTCACCAAATAAAACAAGGCCTGGAACTCAGCTGGCTACGTAATAAACAAACTTCGGAGCACGGTCCAACCGACCACGCGGTTGGAGGCCTCCAGTAAACAGGAGCGGAGCGAACGCTACCGCTAACCAATAGCAAAATATAAGCAAAGAACCACTACTCACCAGTGTTAAATCACACACATAGTAGTCATAAACAACGTCGGAGCACAGTCCAGCCGACCACGCGATTGGAGGTCTCCCAACAAGCGTGAGCGGAGCAAACGCTACCGCTAACCAACGGCGAAATATAAGGAAAACTACTCACCGGTGTTGAATCACACACATAGTAGTCAGACGCTGTAATTTGGGAGAGGCGGAATCCGCCGTAGTTCCCAACGAAACAGCAGAAATACCTTTGAACAGGGTTAAACCGTCGCAGCCCTAGGAGGGTGAACACGCTACTCCCGCAGACGGGCAGTCGGGCTTCCGACGACGGTAAAAAGTTCAGAAAAGGTCCAAAGGGCTGAAGCCCTGAATTGAACCGCGCGCGAGAAGAAAATAGGAGCAGAGCAGCGGATGACGTCGGGCTATATAGCCTTTGATTGGTCATCCGTGTCACACCTGTGACTCCGTTGGTATTATTACTCGAATCAGCGCATGCGCGAAGGGAACATTCAGTGCTTTCAGCACCGCCCTCTGGCGGTCAGGAGGGATGAAATAGAACTACAGCTTTTAGAGTCGCCCCAGTTCAAGATGGCCGCCACATGTATAGAACTTTACCTTAGCAAATACAGAAACATCCGTATCTTAGTCATTTTTACAGATTTGTATAGTTATAGGAGGGAGTGGTGGCGCAGAGGCTAGAAAAGGTGGGCCTATGATCCAAAGGTCACCGGTTCAACTCTCTGGACCGACAACATCAAAATGTGGGCGGGATAGGTGAAGCACCCACACCTGCCTCCACCTTCATTTGCTCCACTCTGGGCCCTTGAGCAAGGCCCTGAACCCCCACCATCTGCTCCCCTGGGTGCCCCATAGCAGCTCTCTGCTCCACACAGAGGGCTGTGGTTGTGTCAGGAAGAACATCTGGTGTAAAACCAGTGTTTGTCTTTGTGTGAGTTAGTTCACTGTGGCGACCCCTGAAGAAGGAGCCATCAAGAAAAGAAAAATGGTCATTCGCAAAATACCACAAATAAAATAACATGAGACAATGAAATGATGTAAAGCATAAGACAGATGATAAAAATCCAATTTAATGAGTAAGACCATTTAAGATAGGAATATAATTTATCACTATTTTTATAAAATTGCTTCAAAGTTGTCTACGTTTTTGAGTATGAACTTTAAGAACATCATGACTGAAGGTGACACACACAAGTCAAACTTTGTCATGCAAGGTGTCAGGTGACATGCAGTCCTTCAAGGAATGCTAGGCCTTATTTAAAGCATTTTTACCTCTTTATGTTTTCCAGGAGACTATGGCCATGAACAAATTCAATGTGTTCCACTGGCACATTGTAGATGATCAGTCCTTCCCGTACCTGAGCCAAACGTTTCCTCAGCTGAGCCAAAAGGTCAGAAAACAACCGAATTGTGTAATTTGCAGTAAAAACAGATGCTGTCTCCTTTTCTTAATGATCTGTTTCATCCATCCACATGTTCTCAGGGGGCGTACCACCCTTACAGTCACGTGTACACACCTTCGGATGTGAAGATGGTGATCGAGTTTGCTCGACAGAGAGGCATTCGGGTCATCCCAGAGTTTGACACTCCAGGACACACACAGTCCTGGGGTAAAGGTGAGTTCTTCATGTGTTTAAGGGGCACCATCTTTATGACACTTCTACATCCTCTCGTGTGTTCCCGCCTCAGGACAGCCTGATCTGCTGACCCCCTGCTACTCTGGCTCCCAGCCTTCCGGCACTTTCGGACCAGTGAACCCCATCCTGAACACCACCTATGACTTCATGAGAACGTTCTTCAAAGAGATCAGCAGCGTGTTCCCTGATGGCTACGTTCACCTGGGAGGTGATGAAGTGGACTTCACCTGCTGGTGAGACTGGGACCAGTTCTGTACCTCAACTTAAAATCAGACCGATGTTATCAGCAGCTTCTGCTCCACAGGAGGTCCAACCCAGACATTCAGAAGTTCATGGCTCAGCAGGGCTTCGGACAAGACTACACCAAACTGGAGTCCTTTTACATCCAGGGGTGGGTTTCTTATTGAAGTCAGGATTCTCAGTCAAAAAGAAATTATTTAATTTTTTTGCCTTTTTATTCTCAGCCTGGTGGATATTGTCTCCTCTACCAACAAAGGCTACGTAGTCTGGCAGGAGGTCTTTGATAATGGTGTCAAGGTAGGGTTTGATACATGACGAGCAAGAGGTTTGATCAGACTTCAGATGAGTTATTGTTTGATATCATGATGTAAAGATATTTGTTTAAAATTATAATTCAAGGAATAGTTTGGAAAAACTCACTCTTGAAATTTTCAGAACGTTAAACGTAAATTTATTATTAATATACCGTATTTTTCGGACTATAAAGCACACTTAAAATCCTTTAATTTTCTCAAAAATCGACAGCGAGTCTTATAATCAGGTGCGCCTTATGTATTAATTCTGGTTGTGCTTACTGAACTCGAACACATTTTATGTGGTTATTGAGAATGAGTTGAATAAAGTTTGACTTATCTGACTGTTTCGTTTTGCTTAATGCACCTTATAGTATGAAAAATACGGTAATGGGATTTTAGAGATTATAGTAGTCCCTCGTTTATCGCGGGGGATCTGTACCCTGAAGCCCCGTGATAAAAAGTGAAGAACCGCGAAGTGGGAATAGTAGTACAAGTCTACTATATACATATATATATATACATATATATATATATACATATATACATATATATATATATATATACATATATACATATATATATATACATATATACATATATATATATATATATATATACATATATACATATATATATATA
>NC_056515.1:5705642-5713142 GCF_014905685.2 Nematolebias whitei | reverse complement strand
ATTATTTGAAGGTTGGCGTTTTTTGTATTAAAAACACTTGTCTTTCATTGGTGGGATGAAATATGCTAATTTTTTGGGACAGGCATTTTGGGTTTTCATGAGCTGTATGCCATAATCATCAGTTTTAAAACAATTAAAGACCTGAAATATTTCAGTTGGTGTGCAATGAATCTGAAATATATGAAAGTTTCATTTTTATCATTACATTATGGAAAATAATGACCTTTATCACAATATGCTAATTTTTTGAGAAGGACCTGTATATATATGTATATATGTATATATATATATGTATATATACATATATACATATATACATATATATATATATATGTATGTATATATGTATATATACATATATACATATATATATATATGTTTGTATGTATGTATATGTATGTATATATATGTATGTGTATGTATATATGTATATTTATATATTGTATTGCATTTTAAATCCTTCCCACACTCTAGCAAAATTCTAAACAATGTTTCTAAACGCTCTAAAGAGCACAGATTGTCATGATTTCAGCTCCCTGCCACCTACAAGCCTCCTGGCCACGCCCACTTCTCAGCTCTGCACTGAAAACAGGTGATCAGCTGCGGCAGGAAGTTTATCCTGCAGTATGGGCTGCACAGAGGTGCAGGAGGTGCTAAATTATTTAAAATAATTAATTTTAAATAAAAAACTCCATGCTGATCGTGCAGCTCATCCATCAATCAGCCAATTGTGTGTAATGTCCAATCTTATTTTGAAAAATCGCGATAGAGCGAGTGCGAGTCCACGATAAACGAACTGCGAAGTAGCGAGGGGCTACTGTATTTCATTGTTCTACCAAGTGACTGATCAATCCTAAAGCAGATGTCAGTAGACTTATTGGTAGATATGTATAAAGCACCAAAAGCAAATTGGTCCCAGTCAATTCAAATTTCACAAAAAAGATGCAATTTTTGTTCTGACACGAATCTTCTCAAGAAGAAAATCTGAACAGCTGAAGCTATTCCATTTACTCCTCCATTAAAAAGCCCAAAATCATTAATTACTTGTAAATTACAGACATGTTGAAAAAATTACCAGCAAAACAAACTGGGTTTGTCCAAATTTTTGACACAGACCTAAAGAGATGTTGATCTCCTGATACAGGCGGTCAGTTCAAACTATTCCTTTAGCTCTTTAGCTTTAGCCAGTGACTGATCTGATGATGTAACTGAACTAAAAGCAGAAGCGTGGCCTCTAACACCTGCAGCTCAAGCCTGACACTGTAGTTCATGTGTGGATCGGAGGAGGGTGTGATAAGGAGGTTGCCAATGTGACGGCAGCAGGATACACCACCATCCTCTCCGCCCCGTGGTACTTAGATTATATTAGCACCGGACAGGACTGGCAGAGGTACTACAAGGTTGAGCCGCTCAACTTTAATGGTCAGTTTCAAAGAAAAATTCTGTTTGTCTCGAATCAACAAATTTATGAAAGAGAATTTGATTTTTGGTTCAACAGGTTTACAAAAACTGCACAGTTGTGATGAGTCAGACTGACGTTAGGGGGAACATGGGGTGGTGGGGCTGATGGTCAATTTGAAATAATACCCACACTGCCCATTAAAACCTTCTCTCCAAACCCCTGTGGGGTGACGGGTATGTCCCCATGAGCCAGGAGACAAGAGTGGTCCTTCATAAAAGTGGTCCAAGACTGAAGATCCTCCATGACATTTGTTGCAGATGTCATGATGTGAATGAAGATGAGCTATGGCTTTTGATCTGGCTGATACTGATCACTTCATATGTGTGTGCTGTTTAGCTGAAACCAGACACACTTATCCACATCTGGAAAGGAGACGAGCAGAAATACCAGATGGAGATGGAGAATGTTACAGCGGCAGGGTACCAAACCCTGCTGTCCTCTCCCTGGTACCTGAACCGTATCGCCTACGGCCAGGATTGGCAGGGCATGTACAGGGTCGACCCGCAGGACTTTAAGGGTTTGTGTCTGCATCATTGTTTTTTTTGTTGTTTAATTTGTTATAGTTGTTGTTGGGTCCCGACCCGTTTACCTGGTTATGGGTCTTATTTTACACAGATTTGTATCTTTCACTCACAGAACTGGTCTAAGTAAAATTACAGAATCATCATCATTATTATTAAATGCAAACAAACAAATTGTATAGTCTAAAATTACTTATTTTAAAATGATCTAAAATTATTTTAAATATTTATAATATTTTTGTGTTGGCTAAGATCAGTTAGAAGTTGCAGCCATTTTAAATTGGATTGACTCATAAAAAAAAAAATCAGTGTATGTACATTCAAAGATAAATTCTTGGGTTTTATTCAGATCCTTCCAGTTGTTCATAAGATATTTTGCTAACACACACACACACACACACACACTATGTAAATGCCTGCCCATAAAAGGCAGGCAATAAAAAAATAAAAGTACTTTTTAGATTGTTTCCATATTAATCTAATAGTATGAGAACTGCCAGGGGAGTGGTGGCGCAGAGGTTAGTGAAGGTGAGCCTGTGATTGGAGGATCACTGGCTCAACTCCCGGTACCGATAACATCAAAATGTGGGTGGGAAAGATGAAACACCCACACCTGCCTCCACCCTCATTTGTTCCACTCTGGGCCCTTGAGCAAGACCCTCAACCACCACCATCTGATCCCCCGGGCGCCCTACACAGCAGCTCTCTGCTCCACACAGAGGGCTGTGGTAGCTCGGTGGTCTGTGGTTGCGTCAGGGAGGACAGCCGGCGTAAAAACAATTGTCATGTCTATGTGCAAGTTGGTTACCCCCGAAGAAGGGAGCAGCCGAAAGAAGGAAAAAAAGTATAAAAACTACCATTTCCTATCAGTACCATCCTATGAGCCAAGATACTGAACGTCTTGTTCAGAAGTTAGTATCATCATCAGGAGGTTCTATTGTCTGAAGGTTTGTGCAAATCTAAAATAAACCATTGAATATGTACCTCATACTACACACAGAGTTAAGATCCCTGAGCGATGACCAATGGAAAGTTTCAATGACGGAGCCAGACTCTGTGAGGACATCGATCTGAGGAAACCAGAGGAGAGTAGAACTCTTTGAGAACATATAACATCAGTTTGTGAAGGAGCACTCACCCACCCCCACATAGAAACAAGTTCTGTTAATAACTCAATAATCCAGGTAAAAAATCCAACAAAGTCAGGTCATCTGGACGGTTTATTTTTTTTGTTGAGACATTTCATCCTTCATCCAAAGGACTTCATCAGCTATAGCCGTCGGCCATGGCTGCCTCAGAGGAGTCGACAAGGGAGAGGGTGGGCCCAGAAACTGTCTTCTCACCAGCAAACTGGTTGGTCCTCTATGTGAGTGTGCTGCTTGTGGGACTGAGTGTGTTTGTGGCTCCTCGGACTGATGGAAGTCCTTCGGATGAAAGACGAAAAACGTCCAGATGACCTGACTGAACTTTGTTTGAAGTTCTGTTAATATTTCTGGAAACGTGTTTGTCATGAGTTTTTGATATGGTTGTTGAGACATTTTAACCCCCCCCGTTAGGTTTTCTTTCAGCTGCTCCCTTTTGCAGTGAATTAACTTGCATGAAATATTTGGCAATTATTTTATGCCAGAACTATTTGATACAACCTGGGCTTAAACCAGGATTACAAGGCTGTGGCACTTAACCACTGAGCTACTGTTGCCCCCATTGTCATCCCACCCCCTTTCAATGGCTGGTGGTAAAGGAATTACAGATAAGTTTCCAGACTAACCTGGTTTGAGTTCAAAACTATTTTACTTCAGCAACAACAATCTGAAGCACAAACTCATCATTTAGAGGTAAAAGTACATTTATTATCTCCCAGGTGTGGAGTGATCACATATCTTTCTATGTCTGTACTGTTAGCAAAATATCTCATGAACCAGTGGACAGATTTTAATGAAACTCAAAGTGATCCGTGGATGAAGATCTACAACTGAATAAACCTTTTGGAGTCGATCCCATTCAAGATGACAGCTCCAGCGAAGCATAGCAACATAAAGTGTAATGTGTCAGTGTTATGTTATGGATGTTGAGCTTGTCTGTAATGTTCTGCAGTCTTCCTGAACACGTTCAGTCAAGTTACAAGAAATTATAAAAAATATGCACAGAGTCTGACAAACAACTCAGCCCCTTCTTAATGTAAGATTATCTTGGATTAAAACTGTCGAGCAACTTGCATCCTTTTAAGGAATGTTTGACTTTTATTTCTGCATTAGATATAAAATATCTAATATTCAGACTTCACTTGTTGTCATTCATGTCTTCAGACGTGTGCTGATAACTCAGAGCAGCACTTTGAGTCATGTATTATGTTTCTGTTTGGATCCAGCTCGGACTGAGCTGAACCCCTGACCCTGATCTGACATGTCACCACTGTGTGAGTCAGTGTAAGCCTGTTGAATGAAGGAAGGGGGAAATGATCATTTTACTAACATTTAATCACAATTTAACAAAACACTTTATTTTCACTCATTCAGAGAAACATAAACTGACTTATGGTAATCTTTTTTATTAAAAACAATAAACAGGAACTGAAGAACAGAAGAAGCTCGTGATTGGCGGAGAAGCTTGTTTGTGGGGAGAATATGTGGATGCTACAAATCTCACACCTAGACTCTGGTAATGTTCCCATGAACCCTGTTTGAGTTACACAAAATCTTATTTTTACATCCTCAATCTTAAAGAGTTGGCATTTTGTGTAAAATGTAAATAATAACAGAATGCAACAATTTGCCAATATCATAAACCCATTTTTTCCCTTTATGAAACATCGTCCTGATGCATGCTCAATAATCCAGGTTGATCAATCGAACAAGGTTGAATCAGGTCCTCTGGATGGATTCTTCTTGTTTAAACGTTTAGTCTTTTATCCAAAGTAGCGTATTTTCCGGTGTATAAGTCACATTTATTATGTGTTTATTTAATGGTCAAAGCAGCTTCATTTTGCCTGGGTGGCATGGCGCCATCCATCCATCTATCCATTGCGGCCGGAGCCACTAGCTCTCCAGCGTTCCTCCGTCTGCACCAGCTGAGTGAAGCGAGCGCACACAGGAGGACTCGCTGTTGCAGTTCTTCAAAATTTAAGTGTCGGTGAAAAATTGCGTTATGAATATGGGGGAAAAAAACGTATAGAAGTGGCTTTGGCGTATAAGTTGCAGGACTGACAAATCTATGCAAAAAAAAACCTGCTACTTATACGCCGGAAAATACGGTACTTCTTCAATCTGAGGAGCTGCAACAAACTCAACAGCACCTTCTCATAGTGGATCAACCAGTTTGCTGCTGACAGCCAAAACTAGCTGTTCACATGTAAAAGGAGGACCATCAGCCTAACAATGGATCGTTAGTGCCCTGATGGCTGTTTACTATTCACAGTGGGCTGAGTGATACTAGGAATAACAGCACTGCAAGAGGGGGACAGTTAAACACGAAGGCCCACACCCCTGTTTAATGATGGACGGTTTATTTTCACAAAGATGGCCTCCTTTACTCCTCTCATACCATCGTTCCTCTCTGTCCAGGATGTGAACATCTTCATCCCTGAACAAGTGACCTCTGGCCTGGAGATGAGTGTAGACCGCAGAGTCCTGGCCTGACGTTTCAACAAATAATCTGTCCAGAGGACCTCATTTAACCTTGTTAGACTATGAAACATTAGCATTTGATACTTTTACTAAAAAAATGGTACCATTTAAGGAAGAAAAAAAAAAGATAATTTTGAATTTAATGTCAGCAGCACATCTCAAAAGTTGGGGCAAGAGCAGCAACAGGTTGTAGATTTTAGAGGTCTGTATACAAAACAGCTGAAGAAAAAACTCGTTGGTATGAATCGTTGGTTACGTCCTGTAACCCCAGATTCTATGAGTATAGGCGAAGCCCTTTAAGGCTGTTGCTGGTTAGTTTATCCCGTCATGCAAAGCATTGCACTGAAAAAATTAGTCCACGCCCACCTGTTGTGTGGGCCCCACCCGGTCCATATAAATTAAGTTAAGAGCGGGTAATCGGCTCCCAAATAGCTTTTTTCTTCAGCCATTTAGGAGCCAGTGAGGCCCGATGCTACACCTACACTCATAGAATCTGGGGTTACAGTACGTAACCAACATTCTATTTCGTATAGGCTTCGCCCTTTAAGGCTGTCGCTGGTGGGTTAAGGGCGAAGCAGATGTAGTCTCCGCCTCACTGGGTCCATTCGAACACCATAAGAAGCGCTCGCTTGCCCAAAAAAACATCTTGTCACTCGGCTCTCCATGTGCGTAAATACGCATTGCGTAATTACGCGCACCATGCACAGATGCGCACTGTGTAATTTATGCGTTCCGAGTGCATGAACGCCTCGGAAAGGTTTTCAATAAAAAAAAAAGGAGAGGCTGAAAAAGGCTGTGAACAGAGCAGATCCACGGCTCTTCAGTATGAACAGATTAATAATAAATGAACTGATTATTAATCAAATGAACTGATTGGTGACAATAGTCATGAACTGATTAGTGACCAAAGAACAAGAACAACAGTCATAACCTGTGACTGATAACATCTCACACTGTAACTGCATGCAGTCAGATGTGAGTTTAAACGAGACTCCATGAAACAATAATATTAATTTCCTGATGCATGCTCAATAATCCAGCTAGAAAAATCTAAAAAAGTTAAATCTGGTCCTCTGGACATTCAAAAAATACCCAAAACAAAGAAAAACAACAAAAAATGTAGAAACGTTTCGTCTCTCGTCCGAGAGACTTCTTCAGTCTGAGGTGCTTTTTTCAGCTCAGTCTCTTAAATAGCACCTTCTCAGAGTGGATCAACCAGTTTGCTGCTGACAACCAAAACCAGCTGATCACATGCTCAAGAAGGACCATCAGCCTAACAATGGATCATTAGCACACTGATGGCTGTGTACTATTCACAGAGGGCTGAGTGATACTAGCAATCACAGCATTGTAAGAGGGGGACAATTGAACACGTAGGCCTCCACCCCTGTTTAATGATGGACGGTTTCTTTTCACAAAGATGGCCTCCTTTACTCCTCTCTCAAACCATCGTTCCTCTCTATCCAGGATGTGCACATCTTCATCCCTGAAAGAGTGACCGCTGGCCTGGAGATGAGTGTAGACCGCAGAGTCCTGGCCTGATGATGTTGATCTTCTGTGCTGGGCCATCCTTTTGGCCAGTGGCTGTTTTGTTTCCCCGATGTAAGACTGATCACAGCCCTCCTGACACTGAACAGCATACACAACATTACTCTGTTTGTGCCGGGGGACTGGATCTTTGCGATGAACCAGTCTTTGCCGTAATGTATTTTGGGGTTTAAAAGCCACTGGGACGTTATGTTTAGAAAATAAACGTCTCAGTTTCTCTGATACTCCCTCAACATATGGAATGACCACTGGTCTGGGTCTGGGTTCCTCCTTTTCACCTGTTGGCTGACTGGAGTCCTGTTTGGGTTTCTTCTCTGCTTTTAGGAAGGCCCAGTTAGGATATCCA
>NC_056515.1:5702485-5705542 GCF_014905685.2 Nematolebias whitei | reverse complement strand
CAGTCCCTGTCCATCTGATAGATTTGAGGTCATCAGGGTCAGATCAGAGTCAGATCAGGTTCACTACAAAGGCACACTCTACCAGGAATGTCTCTGCTTCCTGGGCTGCCCTGAGAGGGGTTCCGCTGGAAGCAATATGCGTTGCTGCATCATGGGCTTCCCCAAGCACGTTCACCAGATTTTACAGAGTTAACGTGGCCACCCCTCATCCCCTGGGCCAGGTTCTTCTACAAGGGTCCTCTGGGCCTCCTCAGTGAGGTGGGTGTTTAGGATTCCTTGTGACATCGTTGGTATTAGTCATTCAGTGCTTTCAGCACCGCCCTCTGGCAGTCAGGAGGGATGAAATAGAACGAAAGTTACGTACGTAACTACTGTTCTATGAATCCCGGATGACCGTCAGAGCTTCTCTGTCACTCAGAATCCTTGCATTCCGCGAGAAGATTCTGTAGGAGCAGAGCTGCGGATGACGTCGGGCTATATAGCCTCTGATTGGTTATCCGTGTCACACCTGTGACTCCATTGGTATTATTACTCGAACAGCGCATGCGCGAAGGGAACATTCAGTGCTTTCAGCACCGCCCTCTGGCGGTCATCCGGGATTCATAGAACCGTAGTTACATACGTAACTTTCGATTTTGTGCATGTTGGTGCTCAGAGACTGTGTTGGGGATGACTCTCAGCTACAACTATACCAGGTATTAGACTAGTATCTTTAAAATTCACAGAGTTTAAACCATTTTTACCATCTTTAACTGGGTTGATGTCAAATGTTAGTCAGCTGTAGATGTACGGTCAGTGACTACTTTCTAAATGTTTTATTGTTTCGTCCATATGAGTTATTTTGCTAACAGGTAAACAAAGACAAATGACAAACATTTAAGCAAAGATACTGTGCAGTGTATAGCGCTTGAATTATGTGTTGTATAGGACTCAGCTACCACCACATCAACTTTTAACACATTTAAAATTCACAGCGTCATCAGTCATTTCTTGTGTGGTGCCTGAAAAGCAAACTACAACTGCAAAAAAGAAAGAAAGCATATTTTAGAAATATGGCATAATAAACACAACTGGCATCTTTTCTTTTAAACTTGGTGCGGCCAAAGTGAAACAGGAAGTGACATCAGTGGGGAACTCTTTGAAAGGGAACTCACTGGTGTTTTTTTTGCTGAATTATTTGAAATCTGATTCTTCTTCATCTCTATGATAGGGACTCAAAATAATCTAAAGACATTTTAGATTCTTCTCTTCAGTCTGTGTTGTTAGCCATTGTAGCAACGCTCTGTTCTGGCACTCCCCTTTGATATCACTTCCGGTTACTGTGCATGTAAATATCAGCAACTGTTCATCTCAGTGGTGTGAATTTTTTTGCAAGGCATTAAATAATGTCATCTTTATTAAACGGCATTCAAATTTATTTAAAAATTTGATGTCACAGGCACTTTAAAGTTTAAACTGATGATCACGTTCTGAGAGTATTTTCTAAAATTTGTTCCCTGACAAACAATTTATATATACAGACCCTTTCCAAAAAATTAGAATATCATGAAAAAGTTGTTTAACTTCCATAATGCCATTCACAAAGTTAATCTTTAATAGATGTTAGATTCAGGACCCACAATTTAAACAGTTTCAAGTATTTTTTTATTTTTACATAATTTGGGCTTCCAGCTCATGAAACCCACAAAATCAGGATTAAAAAAAATTAGAATACTGTGAAGACACTACTCAGTTTTTGCAGAAAAAAAAAAAAGAAATTAGGATCACAAAAAATCAGTCAAAAAATGGTACTTTCAAAATGTCAATCTTCAATACTTGTTGGGAATCCCTTTGCCTTTCCCTCACTGCCTTGATGCGACATGGCATTGAGTCAATCAGCCTGTGGCATTGACTGGGTGTTATGGAAGCCCAGATTTCCTTGATGCTTGATGTCAGCTCTTCTTTGTTGTTGGGTCTGTGCCCCTCATTTTCCTCTTGAGAATACCCCATAGATTCTCAATGGGGTTTAGGTTTGGCGAGTTGGCTGGCCAGTAAAGCACTGTGGCATGAGCATCAAACCAGGTTTTGGTGCTTCTGGCGGCATGGGCAGGGGCCAGGTCCTGCTGGAAGATGAAATCTGCATCTCCATACAAATCCTCAGCAGAAGGAATCATGAAGTCCTCTAAAACATTCTGGTAGACGGTTGCGGTGACCTTGGATTTAAGAAAGCAGAGTTTACCAACACCTGCACCGGGCAATGCACCCCAAATCATTGGACTGGATATTTCACACTGGACCTCAAGCAGTATGGGTTCTGTTCCTCACCCTTCTTCCTCCAAACCCTTGGAGCTTGATTTCCAAATGAAAGCCACACTTCACTTTTATGAGAAAAGTGGACCGAGGAACATGACAGTTGTAGCCATCTCCCGGATGCATCTGAATGTGGTGGTTTTTGAAGATGTGACTCCCGCCTCATTCCACTCTTTCTGGATCTCTGCCAGATTCTGGAATCTTCTCTGTTTGATAATCTGCTGAAGTCCATGGTTGTGTCTTTTGCTGGTGCATCTTCTCCTGCCACATTTTGCCCTTCCACTAGACTTTCCATTAATATGCTTGGAGACAGCACTCTGTGAACAGCCAGCCTCCTTAGCTATGAATTTTTGTGGCTTACCCATCCTATGGAGGGTATCAATGATAGTCTTCTGGTCAGATGTTATGTCTGCAGTCTTCTCCATATTGAACCAAACAGACAACTGAACCAAACTGAAGCAATTTAATAACACCTGGGGAAACCTGTGCAGATACTTTGAGTTTAGTAGATGATTAGTGTGTCACACTCAATTTAAAACATTCATGCCCTGCAACATCTGGGTTGATTTCTCCACAGTATTCTAATTTTTTTTAATCCTGTTTTCATGGGATTCATGAGCTGGAAGCTCAAATTATGTAAAAAATAAACAAATAAATACTTGAAATTGTTTAAATTGTGGGCCCTGAATCTATCATCTATTACTTTCTGAATGGAATTATGGAAGTTAAACAACTTTTCCATGATATTCTTATTTTTTGGAAAGGGTC
>NC_056515.1:5668524-5702385 GCF_014905685.2 Nematolebias whitei | reverse complement strand
TGTCATGAACCAGAGGCCGGATCGCAAACAACAACAACAACCACTGAGAGGGTTAAAAGATTTATTGTGAAGTAAAGTAAAACTCTGGAGTAGGTCCGGTTCTGGGCTGGTTCCGATCTTCTGATTGGTAGTTCGTGATTGGGTAGTGTTGTAGTGGCGGGCTGCCAGTAGAAGTAGAACTGATGTTAAGGTCCACTGGAATGGAGTCCAACAGGCTTGCAACTAAAAGATAAAGGTTAGTAGATGCAGGGGGAAAGAGACTAATTGGGGAAATGAATCTGTGGGAATCAGATTCAGGGGTAAGGATAAGTCCGTGATACAGAATGAGCTTGACCTTTAATCCGTGATCCAAAAAACAGTCAGAAGGGAAAGGCAGAGTTCATACCGTGAAGTCAGTTGTTCAGCAGAAGTATCCAGTACGTGATCCAAAAAGAGAGTCAAAAAACAAGAGCATGAGTCGGTACCTGATCAGATGAGCAAAAGCAGACGAGGGCTGAGGCAAAAGCGTGGTCGTGGTCAAGGCAAGGGTCATGAACGTGATGAGTCAATCAATGGAATGCTGGAAAGTCTACTGCTGATGAGACAGGATAGAGAATCTGGCCCAGACTGAGAGGAATGAGTGAGCTTAAGTACTGACTGGACCAAGTGGTGGAGCTGTGGGATAATGAGCGGTGACAGGTGACATGAGTTGAGTGATTACTGAGTGTGCAGCATGACAGAGGAGCTGACAGAGAGCAGAGCTATGACAGATTTATTGATAATGAGAGTTGCCACTTCTGAGGGAGATTCGAGCTGGGGGGAAAGACGTGGGCTGGAGGGGGTTTCCGGGTCCGGTGACCTGCAGCCAGCTCCCGTCTTTAACAGGAGAGACAGACAAACACAGAATGGTAGGTCCAGGTATAGGTCCAGGTGCACCTGAAAGACAAAAAAAAAACACATGTTAAGGATAGAAAAAATTATTACAAATGTTGAGCAGAGTAAGTAAAGACAGTAGCAGAGAGAAGAGTGTGGTCAGTTTGTCCTCCAGCAGTCTAAGCCTATAGCAGCATAACTAAGGGACAGCTCAGGAAACCCAAGTCGACCCTAACTATAGGATTTAGCCAAAAGGAAAGTCTTAAGCCTAGTTTTAAAACTGGATAATGTGTCAGCCTCACGGACAGAGATTGGAAGTCGGTTCTACAAGAGAGGAGCCTGATAACTGAAAGATCTGCCTCCCATTCTGTTTTTGTAAATTCTAGGAACCACAAGTAAACCTGCAGCCTGAGAGCAAAGTGCTCTGTTGGGAAAATATGGAACAATACAATCTGTAATATAAGATGGAGCCAGGTTGTTAAGATCTTTGTAGGTTAGAAGCAAGATTTTGAATTAATTTCTGGATTTGACAGGGAGCCAATGGAGAGAAGCTAAAACAGGAGAAATATGATCTCTCCTACTAACTCCAGTTAAGACTCTGGCAGCAGCATTTTGGATCAACTGAAGATGTTTTAAAGAAGTATTTGTACACCCAGATAATAAACCATTGCAATAGTCCAGTCTAGACATGACAAATGCATGGACCAGTTTTTCTGCATCATTTTTAGACAAGATGCTTCTAATTTAAGCGATATTACGCAGGTGGAAGAAGGCAGTTCTAGTAACGTTTTTAATGTGGGGGATAAAAGACATGTCCTGATCAAAAATAACACCAAGATTCTTAACATTAGAGCTGGTGGACAGATTAATGCCATCTAAGGAGGGAGAAAGACTGAAAAATTAATTCCTAAGGTGCTCAGCTCCAAAAACCAAAACCTCAGTCTTGTCTGTGTTCAAAAGGAGAAAATTAAGGGTCATCCAGGTTTTTATGTCTTTAAGACATGCTTGTAGTCTAAGTAGCTGATTGGATTCATTGGGTTTAATGGACAAATATAATTGTGTGTCATCGGCATAACAATGAAAATTTATCCCATGCTGTTTAATAATTTTACCTAATGGAAGCATATATAAAGTAAAGAGTATTGGCCCAAGCACTGAGCCCTCAGGAACTGCATGACTAACTTTGGTGTATGAAGAAGATTTATTATTTACATTTACAAACTGGAATATATCAGATAGATATGATTTAAACCATTTTAGAGCTGTTTCGGGAATCCTAATATCATATTCAAGCCTCTGTAGTAAAATAGACACAAGTCCATTGTTTGAGGCCATGAGAATATCATTAGTGACTTTTACTAGTGCTGTTTCTGTGCTATGATGAGCTCTAAACCCTGACTGAAACTCTTCAAACAGATTACTTTTTTGTAGATGTTCACGCAACTGACCTGTAACTATTTTCCCTAGAATTTTTGAGATAAAAGTTAGGTTAGATGTATGTCTATAGTGGGCCAGAATTTCTGAATCAAGGTCAGACTTCTTAAGTAAAGGTTTAATTACAGCAACCTTAAAGCGCTGTGCTACATAACCATTCATTAAAGACAAATTAAGTAGATACAATATGTGGACATTAATTAGGGGAAATATCTCTTTAAACAGTCTGGTTGGGATGGGATCTAGCAGACATGTTTGGTTTGGATGAGGTTATTATTTTTGACAATTCAGAGAGCGCAACAGAACAAAAATGTCCTTAACACAAATCATATGATATGCATATCACTTTAACTTATATTAAATGAAAAGTGTTAAATGTTATTTATTAGCATTAGTCGCCTGTGATGCTGTCTCACTTGTGGAGGCTTGTTCCATGTTCCTGTAGCAGCAGTGTGGGATCCTCTGCACTCCTGTGCATGAAGGACAGCCTTCATCCATCCTTCCATCCCTCCATCCATTTTCTTCCGCTTATCCGGGGTCGGGTCGCGGGGATAGCAGCTTAAGGAGGGAGGCCCAGACTTCCCTCTCCCCAGCCACTTGGGCCAGCTCCTCCGGGGGAATCCCGAGGCGTTCCCAGGCCAGTCGAGAAACATAGTCCCTCCAGCGTGTCCTGGGTCTTCCTCTGGGCCTTCTCCCGGTGGGATGTGTCCGGAACACCTCACCAGGGAGGCGTCCAGGAGGCATCCTAACCAGATGCCCGAGCCACCTCAACTGGCTCCTCTCGACGTGGAGAAGCAGCAGCTCTACTGCTAGTCCTTCCCGGATGACCGAGCTTCTCACCCTATCTCTAAGGGAGAGTCCGAACACCCTGCAGAGAAAACTCATTTCGTCCGCTTGTATCCGAGATCTTGTTCTTTCGGTCACAACCCAAAGTTCATGACCCAAAGTTCATCCCCTCCCTGGGCTGCCACCTTACCGTGGTGGAGGGGTTTGAGTGTCCCAATGATCCTAGGAGCTATGCTGTCAGGAGCTTGATGTCCCTAGTAGGGTCACCCAAGGCAGACAGGTCCAAGGGGAGGGACCAGACAAAGTGCAGCCCAAACACCCCAATGATGAGACAAATAAATGGACTCGATGTTCCCTCGCCCGGAGGTGGGTCACCGGGGCCCCACTCTGGAGCCAGGCCTGGAGGTGGGGCACGCGGGCAAGCGCCTGGTGGCCAGGCTTTTATCCATGGAGCTCGGCCGGGCACAGCCCAAGAGGAGACGTAGGTCCCTGTTCCAATGGGCTCACCACCTGTGGGAGGGGCCAAAGGGGTCAGGTGCAATGTGGGATGGGTGGTGGCCAACAGCGGGGACCCTGGTGGGTCTGCCAGGACAGCCTTTTTAAGATCAAAGTTTCAATTTCTTTCTGTGTCTTACCCTCTTGCTTGAGGATGTCAATGATGTCCTTCTGGACAGCAGTCAGGTCGGCAGTCTTATCCATGATTGCGGTTTTGAGTAATGAACAAGGCTGGGAATTTTTAAAAGCCTCAGGAATCTTTTGCAGTTGTTTAGAGTTACGTCGTTGATTCAGATGGTTAGGTTAATAGCTTGTTTAGAGAAACTTTTCAGGATATGCTAATTTTTTGGGACAGGCATTTTGGGTTTTCATGAGCTGTATGCCATAATCATCAGCATTAAAACAATTTAAAGACCTGAAATATTTCAGTTGGTGTGCAATGAATCTGAAATATATGAAAATTTCATTTTTATCATTACATTATGGAAAATAATGACCTTTATCACAATATGCTAATTTTTTTAGAAGGACCTGTATCTTCATTCATCTTCCGATTCTTGAAGGAGACACAGCTTTGTCACAGGGCAGCAAAGCTCGTTTGTCTTGGTCCTTAATTTAACTTAACGGACAAATCCTTTGCTGTCAGGAAATGTCTCCATTACCTTTCCAAGAGTCCAGGAATTTCGGGGTGAGGTGTCATCAACAATGAGCACCACATCACCAAAATGCAAGTTTCTTCTGGATGTGGACCATCGCTGTCGTTCTTGAAGTTGTGTGAGATATTAATAATAATAACAATGAACTTTATTTCTATAGCACCTTCCAACAACGCCTTGCATTGACCAAGGTGCTTCACAAGACAAAACAAGATTAAAAACAGGACACAATAAATCAGTGCAAATTAAAAACACAGCGAGAATAAAAGAAGGTAAAAGAGATTAAATAAATAAATAAATACTAAATACTAAACTACTAATAGTTAAACATTAAAAGCCCTTTTAAATAAGTATGTTTTCAGTTTGGCTCTGAACAGAACCAGATCGCACGCAGCTCATAGGGAAGAGTATTCCAGGCTGTTGGGCCTGCAACAGAAAAGGACCAGTCCCCCCGTTGTTTGCACCTTGAGCGTGGTACCACCAGCAGATTTTGACCAGCAGACGGTAAAGCTCTGATGGGCTGGTGGACTTTCAAAAGTTCTGAAATATAAGGTGGTGCAAGGCCATTCAAAGCTTTAAAAACAAACAGCAGCAGCTTGAACTGTGTCCTAAACTGAACCGGGAGCCAGTGTAAAGAAGAAAGGACAGGAGTGATGTGTTCATATTTACGTGTGTTAGACAACAGGCGAGCAGAAGAGTTTTGTACAAGCTGTAAACGGGAGATAGAAGATTGATTAATACCGACATATAAGGCGTTACAGTAATCAAGCCTAGAGCTCACAAAGGCATGGACGGCCTTCTCCAGATCACTACGGCTAAGGAGTAGATTTGTAGATCATCTGCATACAGATGAAAAGACAGATTATGGCGTGCAATGATGGGTCATAATGGTAGCATGTAAAGTGAGAAGAGAACAGGCCCCAGAATGGATCCCTGTGGTACGCCAGAGGTCAAAGAGACTGAAGAAGAGGACAAATCACCTATCATAACAGAGAAAGTTCTGTCTGTTAAATTGGACTTAAACCACTCGAGCACAACTCCCTGAAGGCCAACCTGCTAAGCCAAACGAGTGATTAGGACCTGATGGTCTACAGTATCAAAAGCTGCTGAGAGGTCCAACATCACCAGCAGAACAGGTTTTTTGGTATCAAAGGACAAAAGAATATCATTCTGTACTTTGAGTAGTGCAGATTCAGTGCTAGGACGTGGTCTGAAGCCAGATTGAAAATTTTCAAACAAGTTGTTGTGTTCTAAAAAAGATTGCAACTGAATGAAAACAACCTTTTCCAGAACTTTGGATAAAAAAGATAAGTGTGAAATGGCCTAAAATTAGAAAAAGCTGTAGGATCTAAACCTGTTTTTTTAAGAAGAGGACCACAAACTCAAAAGTACGGACAACCATCAACCATGCCAACACGTAGTGTCCATCTCAACAGCACAGACTCCGTCACATATAATTCATACCTCTTTAAACATCCGTACGGCCACAAAATGTCTAAAGAGGAGGATGGGTCCCAAATTATCTCTTTTAGAGATCGTGCGGGCCACGAGAAGCTCTTTAGAGACCCGTCCGGGCCACCAGATGTAGTGTGCTATGGGCTTGGTTAGCTTCGGAGCTTCACTACAATTATATTTAAATAACGAGTTCTCTCTTTTTCAAGCTAATTACAGCCATGTGACAGAGGTAACTGTGCGTAGATGGTTTAATCAGTGACATGAGACGTTAATTTTCTTTGACCCATCAAAATAAATGTGGTCATTTATTGAACAGAATCAAAATTTAACATCAAAACATTGTACACTTGATTAGACTGATCTGGTTCTGATTAATAAAACTTGGCACGTTTTACTTAATAAAAACAACAGACATTTCTGAAGGCATCTAGATTAATTACTGTCAAGATAGAAGTTTAAAGATGGGAAAATTGAGTAGTTTAAAGGGAGATGTTGAAGGAAGATGTATGTCTGTGTACTAGAACAACACGCTCCTTTTAAATGCAGCTCGCCCGTGGTACACTTCGCGTGAAGCTCGTGACGACTCTTTACCTTGGTAGAGGATGGGTCCGCTACGGTCAAGAGGTCCCTGGCACACTACCTTTCAGCGTCTCCTCAGGGCGGCTGCGACTCGACAGAAGTCGTGAGATACTCCGTTCAACAGAACAAACTTCATCTGAAGTTGTAGGGCGTTCGCCCGTGGGAAGTCACAGCGAGGCGCTGTGGCTACAGCAGAGATGATGACTCCATCAGACTGGAAAACTGAGTCCGAAGTTCCACTCAGCAGTGGAAAACTCCAGAACAGCTAGAACTGAAGAACAGAACTTCACTCCAGAACATCTACAGTTCCAGGAAGTGTCGACTTTTAAAGAGTTCTGCTTCCGGTCACTTTAGTACGTCCTGATTGGTTGAAGCAACCAACAGGGGGGTGGTTCTAGTGATGTCAGAGGGTCATTACAAGTCAAGAAAACAGCAGAAATGTTTAGGAACAGACAGAGAAATGTTTTGGCGAAGTGAGAAACACTACAGGTGCCAGTTTTCTTATTTACAGTCTGAGAGTTTTAAAAACATGACAGCCCGTTCTAACAACTTTGTTTTTGACTATCTCTGACTTTTGACCGACATCACTACTTCTCATTTCAGACAGAAGATCAAAATGCATGATTACTTTGTAAATAGACATTTAACTTGATTTCTAATTTAAATGAGGATTAAAAAATCATTAATACTGTTTCGCAGTTGATTTAAAATGAGTGGTTCACTTCAACATTTAGATGAACTAAACACACTTTTGATTTATCAAGATATTGTAAAAATAGTGATGATAATATAAAAGAAGAGTGTTCTTTCAATTGATTACTTCAGGATACAATTAGACAGTCTCTGGATGAGCTAATATGTATTTCTGGATTCAAATCAATGAAATAACAGTTCCTGTCCCATGAAGGTCTTCAGAGGCAAGTTTTGGTCGGAGGCCTAGTCCACTACAGCTGCGCTTTGTAGACTTTGACACAGCTGACTTAGGTCGTTTTCACACCAGATAGTCCGGTAGACTCGGTTCGGTTCGGGACCAATATTCATGACCTTTTGTTTACATTTGAGCTGGTATGTTTGCATTCACACTGCACTGTGCAGTCGAGTAAACCTGTTGATCCAACCTATTCCCCCGCTCACCTGTGGGGGCGCTGCACCAAGAACTACTGAAAGAAAGACAAAAAAACCTCTGAAGACAAGTCTTCTTCTTCTTCTGTAAATAAAAACAAAAACGAAGTGGCATCAAGTTTTAGCAGTTTTAGGAGTTATATTTTGTCATTTTTAAAAAATGGACTTAGCATGAGCAGAAGATGAGACAGAAGACCATGGAGAATATTGTTTTTCACACAAGGCAGCTGACGGCTCCATATAAGGTCAGAGAAATGCGTGTTTGTTTGTCCTGTGGAGCAGGGCCCGGTCTGTTTACATTCACACTGTACTTGAACCGCGCTGGAGTTCGCTTCTACCGGACCGAGACCTAGGTTTTAGCCCGGGCCAGAGTTCGCCTTTTTGTTCCATGACAGAGTTTGATAGCACGTTCACACCTCCCTAAACGAACCGGACTTTCTAGGAAAACGAGCTAGAGTTCGATTAAAGCGGACTAAACAGGGCTGGTGTGAATGCACCCTTATTGTCTTCAGGTGTTACCTGTTTATCACACCTTTCAGCCAGTTCAGAACGTTTTAAAACCTCTTTCATCCAGTCCTCACATTTCCAGAAAAATATTTTGATTGTCTCCATTTTAGGATCAAACCAGTCCTTTTGATCCTCCACAAACTCCTCCTCAGTCATGTACTGCTTTAAACCCATGTTTAGGTCATAAAACTCCTGTTGCAGTTTACTGAAATCAACACGGAGGTAGTTTTTTACCATGTCTGCATTTCCATCGTTGTCCATTAACTGCTCAATTTTTTGTTTCATTGTAGTTAGCTGGGTAGTTTGTATCTGCGAGCATGGATTTGTTTAGTTTTGTGCTCTTCCACAGCCTTTTCAGTCATTTTAATTGTCCGCTTTCCAATATTCTGTTCATCCATAATCAACGAGCTGTCCACACGTTATTTTTCAAAGGCTGAAAACAGGTATGAGGCAGCCTAATCCACTGCACCTGCCGGTCCTCACAAGTTAGCAATTAGCTGAAACACCCATCATGCTGTTGTAGTGAACTAGGCCTCCGGTCAAAACCTGCCTCTGAAGACCTTCATGGGACAGGAACTGTTATTTCATTGATTTGAATCCAGAAATACAAATTAGCTCATTCAGAGACTTTCTAATTGTATCCTGAACTAATCAATTGAAAGAACACTCTCTTTTTTTATATTATCATTACTATTTTACAATGTCTTGATAATCAAAAGTGTGTTTAGTTCATACCATTTTTAAATGTTGAAGTGAACCACTCATTTTAAATCAACTGTGAAACAGTATTAATGATTTTTTAATCCTCATTCAAAGTAGAAATCAAGTTAAATGTCTATGTTACAAAGTAATTATGCATTTTTGATCTTCTGTCTGAAATGAGAAGGAGTGATGTCAGTCAAAAGTCGGAGACAGTCCAAAACAGGTTATTGGAACGAACTGTCGTGTTTTTAAACCTCTCAGACAGTAACAAGAGAACTGACACCTGTAGTTTTTCTCACTTCATCAAAACATTTCTCTGTCTGTTTTCTTGACTTGTAATGACCCTCTGACGTCACTAAAACCACACCCCTGTTGGTTCCTTCAACCAATCAGGACTTACTAAAAGTGACCAGAAGCAGAACTCTTTAAAAGTCAACACATCCTAGTTCAGGGAGTTGGTTCCGTTAGTTCTTCTGGTTCTGAAGGAGTTCTTCTGGTTCTGATGGAGTTCGGCTGGAGTTCCTAGGAGTTCTTCTGAGTTTTTCTCAGACTCAGTCTTCTGAGTCGAGTTGGGATTATGGAGCCTTCCACATCTGAGTGGAACCGCTGACGGACTCACAGCTCGCTGTGTATCCACCCAGGAGATGAGCGTGTTGTTGAACGGAGTACCGTCACTACTTTGGACGATTCTCAGCCATCCTAAGGAGACACTGAAAGGTAGCGTTGAAATGGAACTCCGTACCAGAGCTGACCTATCTTCTGCAAAGGTAACGAGTCGCTTCACTACCTAGTGTACCGGGGCTGAGCTGGGGTCGGATGAAGGGTGCCATTCCTCGTCAACACACTTTCTTCCTCCACATTTTCTCTACATTTAAACTCCTTCATTTCCCATCTTTAAACTTCTATCTTGCCAGTAATTAATCCAGATATCTTCAGAAATGTCTGTTGTTTTTATTAAGTAAAACGTGCCAAGTTTTATTAATCAGAGCCGATCAGTATAATCAAGTGTATAATGTTTTGATGTTAAATTTTGATTCTGTTAATAAATGACCACATTTATTTTGATGGGTCAAAGAAAATTAACGTCTCATGTCACTGATTAGACCATCGACAACACAGTACCTCTGTCACATATCTGTCAAGTAGCTCGAAAAAGACAGAACCCATTATTAAAATATGACTGTAGTGGAGCTTGAAGCTCAAAGCTAACCTAGCCTTTTAGCTTACTACACTGTGATCTTTGTTAGCAGCTGTCCATGAAACGAAGCTTGTCACTTACAGTTTTCTGTTCTCCATCCTTCCCAGCATTGTTCTTGCATCCAAAACATATCCAGTCCGTCTGTTTAAAGTCCAGTATCCATGCGAAGCGAGTTTTTGACAAAAAATGTAAATCCTTATTGAGTGAAACCTGAGCCTGACGCTCCCATGGCCTCCGGCATAATTCTTGTAGAGAAAAGTTAATTATTCTCAGTGATTTGTGTTTAAAGTTTTACTTAAAAATGAAACATGTACAGCAAAAAAGTAAGCAAAAACAACTTATCCACGAGTTGGTAATTAAACAGAAAAAGAGCTATGGAGGTCAAAAATCTGTTTGGCTTCACTCCCCAACTAGTCTGTCTGGACTTTCTCTCCTGACATGTCCCACCCACATCACATGACTTAAATAAACATGTTACCAACCTCAAACCAACAAAGATCTACACACAAAACAAAATAGCTTCAGTTATACATATAATCTTTACAAAATTTAGTTTAGACTCCTACACCGAGATCTCGTTCTTTCAGTCACAACCCAAAGCTCATGACTAGATGAGGGTGGGAACATAGATCGATCGATAAAATGAGAGCTTGGCCTTTTGACTCAGCTCTCTCTTCACCACGACAGACCTGTGCAGTGCCCGCTTCATTGCATCTATCCGCCTATCGATCTCATGCTCCATTTTTCCCTCATTTGTGAACAAGACCCCAAGATATTTGAACTCCTCCACTTGGGGCAGGACCTCCTCCCTGACCCGGAGAGGGCACTCTACCCCTTTCCGGCTCAAGACCATGTCCTCAGATTTGGAGGAACTGATCCTCATCCCGGCTGCGTCGCACTCGGCTGCGAACCGCTCCAGCGAAAGCTGTAGATCACGATCTGATGAAGCCAATAGGACCACATCATCTGCAAAAAGCAGAGAAGCAATCCTAAGGCCACCAAAACGGATCCCCTCAACACCTTGGCTGCGCATAGAAATTATGTCCATAAAAGTTATGAACAGAATCGGTGACAAAGGGCAACCTTGGCGGAGTCCAACTCTCACAGGGAACAAGCCCGACTTACTGCAGGCAATGCAGACCAGGCTCTGACACCAGTCATAAAGGGACCTAACAGCCCGTATCAAAGGGCCCCGTACCCCATACTCCCAGAGTACCCCCACAGGGTTCCCCGAGGGATGCGGTCGAACGCCTTCTCCAAGTCCACAAAGCACATGTAGACTGGTTGGGCAAACTCCCACACACCCTCCAGGACCCTGCTGAGAGTGTAGAGCTGGTCCGGTGTTCCACGACTAGGACGAAAACCATACTGCTCCTCCTGAATCCGAAGTTCGACTATCCGACGGACCCTCCTCTCCAGAACCCACGAATAGACCTTACCAGGGAGGCTTAAGAATGTGATCCACCTGTATTTGGAACACACTCTACGGTCCCCCTCTTTGAATAGGGGGACCACCACCCCGGTCTGCCAATCCAGGGGGACTTCCCCCGATGTCCACGCAATACTGCAGAGTCATGTAAGCCAACACAACCCTACAACATCCAGAGCCTTAAGGAACTCCAGGCGAATCTCATCCACCTCTGGGGCCCTACCACCAAGGAGCTTTTTAACCACCTCGGTGACCTCAGCACCAGATATTGGAGGGCCCAACCCAGAGTCCCCAGGCCCTGCTTCCTCAGTGAAAGAAGTGCCGGTGGGATTGAGGAGGTCTTCAAAGTATTCTGCCCACCGACCCACGACATCCCGAGTTGAGGTCAGCAGCACACCACTCCCACTATAAACAGTGTTGGTGGTGTACCGCTTTCCCCCTGAGATGCAGGATGGTGGACCAGAATCGTCTCGAAGCCATACGGAAGTCATCCTCCATGGCCTCTCCAAACTCCTCCCATGCCCTAGTTTTTGCCTCAGCGACCACCCGAGCCGCATGTCGCTTGGACTGCCGGTACCCTTCAGCTGCTTCTGGGGTCTCACAGGCCAAAAAGGCCTGATAGGACTCCTTCTTCAGCCTGACAGCATCCCCACCAATGGTGTCCACCACCAGGTTCGAGGGTTTCCGCCACGACAGGCACCGACAACCTTGCAGCCGCAGCTCCAGTAGGCCACCTCGACAATAGAGGCACGGAACATGGCCCACTCGGACTCAATGTCCCCTACCTCCCCCGGAACATGTTCGAAGTTCTCCCGGACGTGGGAGTTAAAACTCAGTCTCACAGGAGACTCTGCCAGACATTCCCAGCAAACCCTCACAACACATTTGGGTCTGCCAGGTCTGACCGGCATTCTCCCCAACCATCGGAGCCAACTCACCACAAGGTAGTGATCAGTGGACAGCTCCGCCCCTCTCTTCACCCGAGTGTCCAAGACATGTGACCGCAGATCAGATGAGACGATGACAAAGTCGATCATCGAACTGCGGCCTAGGGTGTCCTGGTGCCAAGAGCACATATGGACACCCTTATACTTGAACATGGTGTTAGTCAATGACAATCCATGACGAGCACAGAAGTCCAACAACAGAACACCACACGGGTTCAGATCAGGGGGGCCGTTCCTCCCAACCACACTCCTCCAGGTCTCACTGTCATTGCCCACGTGAGCATTGAAGTCCCCCAGCAGAACAAGGGAGTCCCTAGGAGATGCACTTTCCAGTACCCCCTCCAAGGACTCCAAAAAGGGTGGATAGTCTGAACTGCCGTTTGGTGTATAAGCACAAACGACAGTCAGAACTCGTCCCCCCACATGTAGGCGGAGGGAGGCCACCCTCTTATTCACCAGGGTGAACCCCAACACACAGGCACCAAGATGGAGGGCAATAAGTATGCCCACTCTTGCTCAGCGCCTCTCACCAGGGGCAACTCCAGAGTGGAAGAGTGTCCAGCCCCTCTCAAGAAAACTGGTTCCAGAGCCAGAGCCATGCGTAGAGGTGAGTCCGACTATTTCTAGCCGGAACCTCTCAACCTCACACACCAGCTCAGGCTCCTTCCCCACCAGTGAGGTGACATTCCACGTCCCAATAGCTAGCTTATGTAGCCAAGGATCAGACCGCCAGTGTCCCCGCTCTCGGCCACCACCCATCCCACATTGCACCCGACCCCTTTGGCCCCTCCCACAGGTGGTGAGCCCATGGGAAGGGAGACCCACGTCTCCTCTTCGGGCTGTGCCCAGCCGAGCTCCATGGGTAAAAGCCCAGCCACCATTCACTTGCCCACGTGCCCCACCTCCAGGCCTGGCTCCAGAGTGGGGCCCCGGTGACCCACGTCCGGGCAAGGGAACATCAAGTCCATTTATTTTACTCATCGTGCATTTTTGTATTGAGTAGATTTACTTACGAGAGGACTCTGATTTCCATCCAACACTGACATTATTAAATCTTCTTTTATGTACAAAAAATCAGTGTATGCTAATCCGTGCTAGAAAATAACAATAATTGTATGTCTGATGTTTACAAGCTTTCCTGACAAATAGAGAAGTTAATTACCTACATTGGTTAATTTTATGATTTTAATCTGCACTTAATTGATTGCATTTATTGAAGAGACTGAAATATATTTAATTAATTATTCTCTTTTTGCACTTATTGCTGCTTTGTTTTTTTTTAAGCAAAGTTTTTTTCAAACTTCATAATTTCAAAATAAAGTTATGTTTCTTATCATTCTTATCAGAATGGTCCAATGACAGAATGCATATTGATCCCATACTCATATTATTTGCATAAAAATTAAAGTTATATTTTACAAAGATAAATTTATTCAAATTACTTTTCTCTATAAACCTTTAATTCGTCTGACCTGCTATAATAAAACCATCTGCTTGTTATTATCTCGTGTGCATGTCTGTGTGTGTCTATCATGGTTGAATCAGGTCCTCTGGACAGATTCTTCTTTAATGAAACGTTTCATCTTTTATCTAAAAGACTTCTAAGGAGAGGACCCCCCCCCCCCCCGAACCATCTTATCACCAGCAAACTGGTTGGTCCACCATGGGTGTGTGCTGCTTGCGGGACCCTTTTTGTATGTGGCTCCTCAGATTGATGAAGTCCTTTGGATCAACGACGAAACGTCTCTCAAAAAAAAAAAAAAAACAACATTCAGATACTGAACATTGTTGGATTTTTTTTACCTGGATTATTGAGCATGAACCCAAAAACTTCTGAGTAGCTGCAACAAACTCAGTTTTATAAGCAGCACCTTCTCATAGTGGATCAACCAGTTTGCTGGTGACAGAAAAAACTAGTTGTTCACATGAAAAAGGAGGATAATCTGCCTAATGAATGATCATTAGTGCCCTGGTGGCTGCTTGCTATTCACAGGGGGCTGAGTGATACTAGCAATAACAGCATTGTAAGAGGGAGACAGTTGAACACAGAGGCCTCTGCCCCTGTTTAATGATGGACGGCTTCTCTTCACAAAGATGGCTTCCTTTACTCCTCTCTCAAACCATCGTTCTCTCTGTGAACATCTTCATCCCTGAACGAGTGACCGCTGGCCTGGAGATGAGTGTAGACCACAGAGTCCTAGCTGATGATGTTGATCTTTTTCATTCATTCATCCATCCATCCATCCATTATCTTTACCCGCTTATTCCATTTTGGGTCACGGGGGTCGCTGGTGCCCATGTCCAGCAATCACTGTGCGAGGGGTGGGGTACACCCTGGACGGGTCGCAAGTCCATCACAGGGCCACATAGAGACAAACGAGACAAACAACCATTCACTCTCTCATTCACACCTAGGGACAATTTAGAGTTACCAATGAGCCTAACATGCATGTTTTTGGTCTGTGGGAGGAAACCGGAGTACCCGGAGAAAACCTACGCATGCACGGAGAGAACATGCAAACTCCACCCAGAAAGGCTCCTGGACTGGGGTTTGAACCAGGGACCTGCTCGCTGAGAGGCAGCAGCTCTACCAGTTGTGCCACCGTGCTGCCCTTCATTCATTCATTCAACCTTTATTTAGACAGGTAAATCCCATTAAGCCTCGAGGACTCATTTACAAGAGAGACCTGATCTTCTGTACTGGACCATCCTTTTGGCCTGTGGCTGTTTAGTTTCCCCGATGTAAGACTGATCACAGTCCTCGTGGCACAGAACAACTTAGGCAAAATTACTCTGTTTTTACTGGGGGACTGGATCTTTGGGATGATCCAGTCTTTGCCGTAATGTAATTTAGGGATTTGAAAGCTACTGATTTATCATATTTAGAAAATAAATGTTTCAGTTTCTCTGAAACTTCCATAACATATGGAATGACAATTGTTCTAGTCTTCTTTTCACCTGTCTGTGTCTGTGTGTGTGTGTGTGTGTGTGAACAAGTGAGTAAAGACTCGCTTGAGGCCACAAATGTCCGGTTCCTGTTGCTGAACTGAGTCAAATGATTTGGATCCCAGAAAGAATGCCAGAATTCCCAAGCTTGTGTGTGATTCAACCTCAAATTAAACCGTAGAAGAAGAACCACCTTTGGAGTTTAGCAGTAGTGATTCCTGAATTAAAGATTAAGCTTTCGAAAAGAACATCTAATTGCAAATGCAGAAGAATTATGTGTTATATTATTGGCTTTAGAATGGGTGGAGGATGGTAGAATAAGTAAAATTATAGTTTGCAGTGATTCGTTATCAGCACTATTAAGCATTGAAAAGGGAAGTTCAAGTAATCATCAACACATCTTGTATGAGATTCTGTTTGTTCATCATAGACTATGTGAACAAACAAAACTAGAGTAATAATGTGGACTCCTGCTCATTTAGGTATTTTAGGTAATGAAAGAGCAGATAGGTTGGCTAAGGAAGCTGTTAAAAAAGAAGATATTGATATGTCAATAAAATTATCTAAATCTGAAGGCAAAAGCATAGTTTGGAAAGAAAGCAAGAAATTATGGGAAATGAGTTGGAATAATGAGACAAAAGGGAGACATTTATATAGGATACAGAATACAGTTGATGTTAAAAGAATCAGAGGAATAAATAGGAGGGAGGGGATAATTATAAATAGAATAAGAACTGGGCATAGTTTTTTGAATGGCACTCTTTTTAAGATGGGGAAACATCTTACTGGTTTAAAAAAGTTAAATCTGGTCCTCTGGACATTCAAAAAAACAAAACAAAGCAAATCAACAAAAAAATGTAGAAGCGTTTCGTCCCTCATCCGAGAGACTTCCTACGTCAGTTTTTTTGAATGTCCAGAGGACCAGATTTAACATTTTTAGATTTTTCTACCTGGATTATTGAGCATGCATCAGGATATCTTACTGGTTTATGTGATTGGTGTAATACCACAGAAACAATAGAACATGTTTTTATTAATTGCAGGAAATATGTGGGTCAAAGAACATTATTGAGAATGGAAATAGGTGGTAATAGGGAACTAAAATTTGAAAATGTGGCTTTGCAGCTGAATAGTGATGAAGGAAAAAGAAAGATATTTCGTTTTTTAAAGAATACTGGAATCGATAAGATAATTTGAGGAAAGAAATTAATTTATAAACACTAAGAGATGGCAGTAGTGCAACATTGATGGATGCAAGCTGCCGTTAAAAACCAAAGAAGAAGAAGAACCACCTTTGGACCCTGACGTCATGTGTCCATAACAACCGCAGCCATTGTGGTTCGTAGTGGCAAACAGTAAGCAGGTTGCTCTTCCATTTCAGTCTAGCTTGGTGAAGCGACAGAATGAAGCTGAGGAAGCGCCACGTCCTGCTGCTGTGTGTGCTGCTCTGCTGCGTCATGGCGGAGGCGCTAGAACCCATCAGTACCACCATAGCGGTCAGCATGGCAGCGGCTCTTACCGGGATTTTAGCCAGCTACCAAAACATTTTCTACTATTTCCACGAGTGTTGCCGGCCGGAGTGGATTTCTTTCAACAAAACAGGTATAAACGTCAGAAAAAACCTGAGGCCCATGAGTGTCGCGCATTTAAATAACTGAAAAACTTCATACTTTGAGGAACTAAAACATAAAAATACTTTGAACAGTTGAAATAATTTGATTTAAAATACGAAAAACTACCGAGTGTTTTGAACGGAACTCCAGTGTCACGTGATCACGACGTAGCCGGAAGTTCCTCGTTGTGGAGCAGGAAGCTAGTTTCTGCAGCATTAGCGCCTTTTTTGTGCTATTGAAACTGTTTTCTCCCAAGAAAACGACTCATGTCTGAAATTTAACGGTTCCGACAATGAAAGTGGCAGATACATATATGAGCTTACATATTTTACTGACAGCCGGGGCGCTGGTGAACGCGTTTGATCCGATCACAACAACAGTGGGAGTCGGTTTGTTGGCGACTCTGGGCCGAACTGTCTACAAATATTTTCACGAAAGTTGCGATAAGAAATGGATCGGCTTCAACTCAACAGGTGAGCACGCAGAGTCTGTTTTCAAATGCACGAGAAGTCAAAAAATAGACACTTTAATTAATAAATTTGTATTTTTTTTTTTTTTTTTATCAGATAAATAACACCAAAATTTAAAACGGAATATTTGATCTGTTGAAGAAGTTCTTCTGGTTCAGCTAAGTTCAGTGGCCAAAATGGGGTTAAATCTGACTAATAGGAATAGTTGTACTTGTGTTGTAAGTACTGCTTCACTGGAAAAATGCAGAATAACAACATTGAAGACTTGAACAATGCTTCTGCTCCTCTTCTGTCAGGCTTTAACACACTTTAACCTGTTAATTTAACTCACTAGCGCCACTTCTCTGATTCGACTGTAAAGACTTCTCTATCCCCCTCCGTGATGACGCCACAGTTTGTTTGTACCCACAATATTTAAGGATAAGTTCCAGTGGCTAAACATAAAGGATGGGGGGAACACAAGAGTGATCAATGTTTATTCAACCATATTTTAGCAGCTTTTGCTACATGAATAAAGCTGGCAGAAGTCCGTCATAAATATCCAAGCATAGCAAACTTATGAGTTATCCCAGTGTTGAAGTCACCAGTGGCTGACAGATCCTGATTGAGCAGACCTGTCAGTCTTTATAGAATTTGCTCGGATCATTTTGTTGGAGGAATGTTCACCTGTTGACTGTCTCCATGAAAAACAGCTTGAGCTTAAAGAGACTCCTCTGAAAACAGAACAAATTTAAAACCGTACACCCATTCATGGTGTCATGTGACTTTCAGTGAGAATGTCACTTCATCAGTAGTTTGGCTGTTGATATAAAATTTACACTGGTTATCACCATGGTAGCCACGCCTCACTAGAACCTTGGTTTTCTAGATAATTCACTGTATCTGGACATGAAATTGATGCTGATGGTTGATTTGGATCATTTGGCCATTTCTTCTATTTGTAGGGTCAAATTCTGCCACTAATCCTCTGACTTCTTGTGTGAACCCCTTAGGACTAAAGATGGACCTGGATGAGAAGCTTTTTGGACAGCACATCGCATCACGCATTGTTTTAAAGGCTGTGAATGGATTCATGAGCAACGAGAAACCAAAGAAGCCTCTGGTTCTGTCTCTACATGGATGGACTGGCACCGGGAAGAACTTTGTCAGCAAGCTCATTGCTGAAAACGTTTACAAAGAAGGAATGCACAGCAGCTTTGTCCACGTCTTCACATCAACACTTCACTTCCCTCATCCCAGTCAGTTAGCCACCTACAAGGTAACAACTGCCACAGATTATGTTGGTGTTGTTCCTGTCAGTCCTCAGAGTGAACTGAAGTCGTTGCTCTTGTCCTCAGTCTCAGTTACAGCAGTGGATCAAAGGAAACGTCTCCAACTGTGAACGCTCCATGTTCATCTTCGATGAGATGGATAAGATGCACCCCGGACTGATTGACGGGATCAAACCGTACCTGGACTACTACGACAAGCTGGATGGAGTTTCATATCAGAAGTCCATCTTCATCTTCCTCAGGTAAAACACAATCCAGGGTTAGTTTGAGACTGTAGACTGTAGGTTGAACCCCCAACAGCTGGTTTTACTTTTCGAACAAACCAAACAATCAGTAGTAATTATTTATAGATGGTTTTTGATTATTTACTGAGTGAATGTAGGTTAGACCTTTAGTTAGTGATGTATTTAATGTGGAACATTAAAAAGCAACTCCAGGGTGATGCAGATGGAAGTTTTTAGTATATTCATGTCATTTTGAAGTGAAGTTGTGCATAAATGTTCTGAACACTCATTACCTGTGTAAGATAACACACAGCCTCAGTTTGGAGAGAGTTTCTGTCTAACAGGACTGACTGGTTAACTGCTGATCTGAACACAGTCACGTTTAGGAACAACTCAAGACTCTCAAACATTTGAAAACAATTCATGCAACAACTGCTTTAAACGGCTTTACTCCACCAACAGTTTTGCACTTCAAAGTTACTACTTTGAATTGTTTGGTTATTTGCAAGTGCAGATAGGCAGCTGTAGAATGCACAGTCAGTTTTACAGATAAAGTAGCCTCAAATTTAGAGTGTCAGTAATTAAGTCATTCACAAAACTTAATCCTGATCACACGGAACACTATTTTCAATATTTGACCAAAACTGCAACAAGTCCGACGTTTCTCAGAGCAAGATGAGCTTCGTTCAGAGCTCTGTCCTCCTGAAAGGTGGCAATGTAGGCATTCCTTCAGGTCTTTAATTGTTTTAAAAAGTTATGCTGAACCCCACTTCAAAATGGTCAGAAACATTACAAAGTAAAACTAAACATTTTAATGATTTTTCCCTCCTAATATTTGAAATCTACCATGTTTTTCAGCCTATAAGTCACGTTTTTTTGCATAATTTACATGCCCATTAAAGTCCTTTTTATTAAGGAAAAGTTCAACTGAGACACACCTTTACTATAATGTCGAGAAAACAAATAATTGTTTTTAAGTGTTAATCTTGTTAAATTCTTGTTAAAGTCCTCCCGTGCACGCTCCCGCAGCCGCCATTTGGCAGCTAATTGATTTCTGGCACAACACCGGCCCACATTTCCAGGTTGACATCGGGGACATGTAACAAACGCGGCGCGTCAGCGGTGACTCAAAATAGATGTGACTTATACGGCGAAGTGACTTATTTATGGATTTTTTTCACTTTAGACATTTGGACTGATGCGACTTATAGAGCGGTGCAACGTGTATGGCGGAAAATACAGTACTCAAATCTAAGTCAGAATTAGGGTGATTGCAGTGTCTGTAAAAAAAACAAGTTGCAGAAAAGAAAAAGCTGCAGATTCTTGAGTCTTGTCTGTTTCCATTTAATATTTTTCAGTAACGCTGGAGGGGAAAGCATCGTGCAGACAACTTTAGATTTCTGGAACGCGGGACGAAATCGAGAAGAGATGGAGCTGAAAGACCTCGAAACGTCTCTCTCACTATCTGTGTTCAACAACAACAAAAGTGAGCGGATCACGCTCATCAGCGTTTGTGTCATCGTTCATCAAAGTTTTCTTTAATTTATGGGATCATTTCTTCCAGGTGGCTTTTTTCACACGAGTCTGATTGACAAGAACCTGGTGGACTTCTTCGTGCCGTTCCTGCCTCTGGAGTACCTGCACATCGTCCAGTGCGTCGTGGCTGAGATGAAAGCCAGAGAACTTGAACCGGACATGGACGTGGCAGACAAGGTGGCCAGAGATTTGGTCTATTTCCCCAAATCTGAGCGAGTGTTCTCCGTTAAAGGCTGCAAGACGATAGAGAGCAAGCTGGACTACTACATATAATGTCACCGTCCACCGGAGGCCGTGTTCAGTCACTACGTGCACTTTTTAAAAGAAAAGAAACTCTTGCAGTCAAATGACTAAGACAGGACATGAAGCTGACTGTTTGACCTTTGAGATGACATCAGGAGGCCTTCTCCAGTCGTGCTCACTCTAAATGAAGTGGGTGAATAAAAGACTGGAAAACGATCCGTGTTCTGAGTTACGGAGTCTGAACTGAAGAGTTGACCTCACCACAGTCTTAGAGACAGTCATTTGAATAATGAACCAAAGAGTCCTTCTCTTGTGTTCTTTGTACTGCTGAACTGAAAGTACATGCCTTAATTTTCCATCTAGCAACTTTTCACTGGATTTATTTTACAGTGTGCCAGCTTTTTATTAGTGGTGGGAATTCAAAAAGCGTTCAATACAATTAGACACAATACAATACAATTATTAGTGGTGGGAACCTTTGATTCAGAGGGCCGTGGTATTAACCGTCATTAATAAATCCGTAATTTGCTTCAAACGAAATCCTGAGCTCATTTCTCAACGCTAAATGAAAAATGTTTTGCTCTACAATGCAGCATAAAACAAACTGGAAAGTTCCTGGAGGAACTTTGACTGGCAGGTTGCTACCATTTTAACATTTTTAATTTGACAGTACTGTGCTGGGCTTCGTGCTCAGCTATCACCTCACCAAATTTCATCTCTGTGTAAAAATAGCTGAGTTAAAGTCGTTTAAATGGTGGTTTTCAATTTCCGAACGTGGAAGCAACTTCTTCACAATAAAACTTGGCACTATGTAGCTAAAAGCTACTCTTAGCTTAGTAGCTTTGTCTTTTCTGGGTTAGGTGGAAACTTTGACGTTTCTTGTTACCACCTGGTATTTTACTTTCTCCTCTATGTGGAAACATGTGCGTTTTCAAAGTATTTTAATTTAGTTTTGCACCAATTGCTTATAGTTTGGCTCTTGTCCTGGTTCCTTTTCGGCTGCTCTCTTCTTCAGGGGTCACCACAGTGAACTGAGTCGCACCAAGACTTGGTGATTGTTTTACACCAGATGTCCTTCTTGTCACAACCACTGAGCTACCACAGCCCTCTGTGTGGAGCAGAGAGCTGCTGTCTAGAGCACCCGGGGAAGCAGGTGGTGGGGGTTGAGGGCCCAGAGTTTGGCAAATGAGGGTGGAGGCAGGTGTGGGTGCTTCACCTGTCCCACCTACATTTTGATGTTGCCGGTACGAGGAGTTGAACCAGCGACCATTCGATCACACCCACCTTCTGTAGCCTCTGCACCACCACTCCCCCAGGTTACGTTCCCTCTCTAACATTATGAATCTGAAGTTCTTCCAAACTCTGACAGTGCAGAAGCTGCAGGTCGTGTGTCGCTCAGTTCTTGTCAGGGCGCCGTATGGTCACAGAGTTCCTCAACATCATTTATTTCACTTTTAACAAAACGTTTGTGACTTTCGAAAATCGAGGCAAAATCTTTCACGTTTTCATTGTGATTCATAGAAATCTACTTTATACAGTTTGTAGTCAGATCTGGGTCATGAGCTCCAGCTCAACAGAGTTCAAGTTAAAAAATCTATTTTTAAAAACAAAAACTGGGAATCCTCTTCAGCAAAGTTTGTTTTTGCTTGCTTTTAAAATTATCTGCTGATATCATTGATGAGCAAAAGTGATCAAGATGTTCAACAAGAACATTTTATTACTCATTTCCAGCATTATCACTAATTGTGCGCAGATTTTTTATATTTAGTGTTCAGTGTATTTGATTTAAAAACAAAGATGTTCACTTTTTTAATTCAGGATTTTCTCACAATTCAAGTTTTGATTTATATTGAGTCTTTACAGAGGTGATGAATATTCATCCTCAAGTGGTTAAAACTGATATTTGTCATGTCAGCCTCTGAATATGTTCAGTTGAAAAGCACTAAAACTCATTTTCTGTAATTCTTCATGTGAAATACGAATGCTGCAGCAGACAGAAGACTGAAACTGTCCACCTCCCTGTAATGAGCAGACGTGAAACCACAGACACAAACGTGTACTTGTGTCTTGCTGGCGTACCCATGACGCAGTGATGCAACATTAATTAAACAAGACCTTTAAGGATTACATAGCACTCCGCTTTTCTTGTCATTAATTTATTTCTTGAGTTTTAAGTCAAATGTTAATGAAAGTTGAAGCCATTTGGTCAAATTTTGTAAATAATGATTTGCACCGTGCACATGTGAGAAGTTTTGGGGGTGACGTTCAGGTGCTGCTGCTCTGAAGTCGAGTCTGGTAAGTGCACGAAGTTACAGCCAATTATGTGTTCACTGAAGTGGATTAGCTGTGGCGGCCATCTTCAGTCAGGTTGTAGAGATACATCCAATAACTACTAAGTTTCATTAAAGGTTCTTTGGTCATTCTTGAGATATTTTTCAGCCAACAGGTAATTTTTTCTTCAGGGGTCACCACAGAGAACTGATGAAGACCAACTGGTGAATGTTTTTATGCCGGATGTCCTTCCTGAGCACAGCCACGGCCCTCTGCGTGGAGCTGCCGGGAGGGGTGTTCACCTTTCCCTCCCACATTTGGATGTTGTAGGTCGGGGGAGTCGAGCCAGGGATCTTCTGATCACAGGCCCACCTTCTCTATCCTCTGTGCCCCCCCAGTCCAAAAACAGTTTAATAAATTAAAACAGCTGGACTGTTCTGAAGCTTAAGATGTTTTGCTTCTCGTCTCAGGTTTTATCTGTTAAAAGAAGTTTTAAAATTATTATTATCCTCAGAAGAAGATGTGCAGTTTTAGTTTTTTCAGTGTTTGGACTGACCATCAGCTGGATGACAGAATCTTCACCAGCAGCTTTGGTTCTGAACAAACGTAGCACTCAGAGTGTGTGCCGGGGCTGACTCTCTGCTACTACCACACTAAAGTTTAGATTATTGTCTGTAAACGGGCTGAATATTTGATTTGTGCTTCCAAAGGGAAGTCAGCTGTGACGGCCATCTTGAATTACACTGACTCCAATCAGTTGCAGTGCATTTTAAGAGTTTTATTTGTCTGTCCAGTAATTTATTTTGCCAACAGAGACAGGCAAAATATTACAGCCCACCATCAAAGGCAGAAAGATGATAAAACCAGCAACTTACTGGTTTTAATTTACTGTGCAGAGCAGCAGGAACAGGTTGTGTAAAGATCAAATATCTTACAAAACATGGTTTAAAGTCCAGCTGCAGGTGACATGGAACAGAAAAGAGTTATTATACAGTTTAAATGACAAGTGGACCTGATGGCTGGAAAATGAATTAAAAATATAAATCATGCTCTTGATGACCAGCATGTCCAAACCATTTTATGATCAGTTGACTTCCACTCAAGATGTCTTTAATGGAAGTCATCCTAATAAAAATAAGATCAATGTGGGGCCATAGTCTTCATGACATGTGACCCCATGACCTTGCAGTCATTAAGCATCATGGGTCACCTGGTGAGGTCCAGCTGTGCAGGTGAAAAACTGAAATATTTAAGAGCAACACAACTTTCACATAAAAATCTTAAATTACCATCATAAGAACCTCCTGGCTCACAACTACAAAGTGACCTTTGACATTAAAGACATTAAAAATGTAATAACAGTTTTTCTCCATATAATAATCTTCATTACATGTTAGATTAAGCAACACATGACGGCTTTTCAGTAAATGCTTTTTTTAATTTCTATTTTTCAGGCTCTTATTTTACTATAAAAACAGAAAGTGAGCTGATAAAACAACATGAGTTCATGTTGGAGCTACAATTCTTTCTTCCAAAAACACTGAAAGGTTTTATGAACAGCTGTTCACATCACGTGTTTCTCCAACTTCTTTACTTTAGCTTCTGAACTTTTTTTGGTATAAATGTGATCATTTACAATTCAGTAAATACAAAGTCCACCACAACTTTGGAGTTTTGTATATCGGGATGAAAATAAACCAAAATGGCACATTTAGTCCAACATTTCAGTTTATTGAGGTTTGCAGGTCTCACAACATCCCAAGCAGGCTGAAGTTCTAGAGCAGGGGTCAGAGGTTCTAGACCAGGGGTCTGAGGTTCTAGACCAGGTGTCTGAGGTTCTAGACCAGGGGTCTGAGGTTCTAGAGCAGGGGTCTGCAACAGCAGCCCTGAGCCACATGCATCTCCTTGGTCTCTCCCTGCAGCAGCTCCTTCAAGCTTTGACCAAAACTGTCATGAAACTGAATTTAGTTATACAAACAAGAAAAAGGACTAGTTCAAACACTTTTCCTGTCATTTCTTTTGAAACTATGTGAACAGTGGAGTGAGTACAGAGCTGCTGTTTCTCAGTGAGCCGGTTCAAATCCCGGTCCGGGGCCTTTCTGGGTGGAGTTTGCATGTTCTCTCCGTGCATGAGTGGGTTTTCTCCGGGTACTCCAGTTTCCTTCCACAGACCAAAACCATGCATGTTAGACAGACTGGTAACTCTAAATTGTCCCTAAGTGAGAGAGTGAATGGTTGTCTGTGTGTGTCCCTGAGATGGACTGGAGACCTGTCCAGGGTGTCCCCCACCTCTCACACAGTGACTGCTGGACATGGGCACCAGTGACCCTCGCAACCCAAAAGGAAGAAGCGGGTAAGAATGATGGATGGATGGAGTAAAACATACTTTAACTTGATGCTTTATTTCTTCATATGAATAACTGTCTGCATAGTTCATAGATTTTTTAATTGAAAAATTGGTTAAAAAAACTTTTTTCTTCCTTTACAAGAATCTGGTCAGTGTTTTGTACGATAAATCATGACGTGGTGGAATTTGTTGTTTTTGTTCACAAGTTTAGATTTTAATGTTAAAGCCTGGTAAGAACCAGAGCACATAATTACATATAAATATTTTATAAATGGTAAATAAAATCCTAGAACCAAAAGAGGGTGCACCTCCATTTTTCTTATGAATGTTTATTAAATTCTACGAGAAATGCCGTTTTTTTTTAATCAAGCAAACCATCAAAACATGTCTACAATACAGCAACATGATCCACTCTTCTGGCTACTGTACATTAAAGCACATTTCTGTTGCTGTCAAAAACAATCTTGTTAGATTTATTTTCAGTCTAAAGAGTCTTTAAACTGATAAAAAAATAAATCCTGGATCAGATTAATGTAGAGCAGCTTTCAGGTGGACTGAAAAAAAAAAATTATACTTTTCAGTATTAAACACACATTGGAGCCAGTGGATGACCTGAAAGACTTTCTGTTGTAAACACCTTAAATATTCTACTGTGAGAAAGTGTTTTAAAGAAAGTCAGGCAACAACATAGTGTCGTTCAGAGTTTATTCATTTCAAACTGTAATTTTATTTTACTAAAGTGTCCGTTTTGTTGCACAATCTTGCCACAGCTTCAGAACAATCCAGTTTTGATGCATCTGGATAGAACGGATGCTCCTGAAGTAAAATTAAAGAGTTACCAGACAGGTCGAGTCTTATACCAACAGAACTGCGTTTATACAGCCATCGTTCTCTGGGTTATTTGTCACCTGGGCGTATTTACCTGAGAAGTGAAAAACATTTTTTTAATTTATCTCAACAGACTTACACTTACATTTATTGTTTTTATAGTATAAAGCATTAACACAGCAGTTATTAGACTAATAACAGCAATGAATGTAAATTAAAATGGAATTAATGAACAAAACCTCACCCCAGATGACCTTTCCTCCCTGCGTTACAAGGCCCAGCTCGCTGACATTGACCTCTATCACTGTTCCCTTTGTGATGACCCCCAGAGAGGTGTAGAGGGGAGAGGAAGGGTTCTTTTTCACCCCAAGGATGGGAAGGCAGAATGTTGCTTTCAGCTCTGGATGTGTGACATGAGCCTTTTTAAAACGTAAGCCCTACGAAAATAAATACAAAGTGAAGAGCAGGAGGTTGTTTACATTCAGTAACAACACAATTCAGTGTGAACACAATAAACAACTGTGCCAGCTTACCATGGGTCTGATGAAGCGCTCATACTTTGGAGGTTTGCGTGTAAAGCCATCTCCAACAAAGCACACTTTTGTGACCATTCTCTTCCAAGCTTTCTTCTGCCTCTTTCCAGTCTTGATGACTTTAAGCACCTCTGTCTCTCCTTGAGCTCGAACCTTTGGCAGGGGCACCTCCCATTTCCCCTGCACAAAGCACCCCATGTTTGCATTTAGAAACCTGTGTTGTTTTCTCACTCCTGTGTCAACACCATGAAACAAACAACAGATAGCTAACACTTACAGCTTTCTCTTTCCTTTTCTGTTTTATCATGTTGGAAAGGACTTTTGCGTGGGACTGTCCCTCTCTGTCCAACAGGTAAGCTGGAACTGCACCCTTAGGAGTTTTGTCATCGTTCTTCTGCTTGGTTTTCCTCTGTTCGTGCATTTTGATGCTATAAAAAAGTCAGACGTGTTCATGAGTATCGACCATTATTTACAGCAGCAAAGATCACAACTTTTTTCTTGCTTCAAACTCACGTCTTCTTCATCTGGATCTTCTCAGCAAATCTCTGTTTGTGGTAAAGTTTGGCCTTCAAACCAATCATCTTCCTGGCTTTGTGGGAGCGCTCATGAGCCTCTCGACTCTCCTTTTTCCTTTTCTTTTCATGGTGGTCCAGGCGGTACCCGTGCCGCTTGCGATGCAACTCAATGTGCTCGTTCTGAGGCTATAAAACAAGAAACAGAGCGGCCATTGGAGTGAAACTGACTGCAAAGTTCAATACTAATACAGACTTGAAATGAAACTGATTTCCCTTTTCAGTTTTGAAGAAAACAAATTCTGAACAACATTCTGTGTTTAATAAAGAAAATATGTTTTAACGTCTTACTTAAGAGAAAGGCAGCTAAAGGCAAATATAATTTGTTTTCTAGATTCTAGCCAGTTTCTGTTTGTCTGAGACAACTTATTTGTGTCTGAGACAAACAGATCTCTCAATTAACATTATTGTGTAGAAAGAAAAAAAAAAATCTGCCAAATAATTTTTTTCTGCTTTAACCTTTGCCTTAAATATGCTGCGAGTGCCTCTCTTACAAATTCTGATGATGAAGCGAATGAGGAAGTTCTACTCCAGCAGCTCCTGAAAGAGTAGGCCACTCAGTAGCTTGGAAATTACAAGCAGTCCACAAGATGGCCGACTGAGAACATTTATATATTAAACTTTGTATATAGTTCAAGTTGTATTTATTTGTCATATGCAAGATTAACACAAGAACAGTACAATGAAATGCTCAGGAGAAGAACCGATTTGACTTGCTAAAAAAACAAAGAACAAACAAACAAGAAATACTAAAGCACGCAAAAAGGGTACAAAAATAAAGTACCAAAAAGTAAAAAAGTAATTAGAATATTTACAACGTCCTAAAGAGAGACAGTAAACAACAACATGGTAGAATATAACGGTGCAAGCAGGATCAATTCGTATGAATAAGTACTTCAAGGTAGTAATATAAGCCAAAATGTACATGCATTGCACATAACTAACATGCACATGTTGTGTGACAGGTTATTTCACAGGTAGTGAGTGACATTGAGATTGAATTATGATGGTATGGTAGATATAGAGATACTGTATCATACATGATACAGCCACATGTGCAGCAGCAAGAAATAATAAACATATTAGCTGTCACACATGCAGCTTGGTTATTGCCAGTTGTTCAGTGTTATTTATCAGAGTTTAGAAATTTGACAGCTTGTGGATAATAACTGTCCTTTAGTCTTTTAATTTAATATTTTATATAATATATATTTTAATATAGTGCAATATACTTATTACATTACATTTTTCTGGAGATTTTTTTCTTTTTACTTTTTTTATTGCAAAGGTTGCAAACAACCAAAACATTTGATGGACAACCAGATTCTGTCAAGTAAATTTTCTTATGTTAACTCCTGCTAACCTACAATTGACAATATTAGAGCAAACGCCCAAAGCCAGATTAGCTTCTTTTAAGATGTGTTTGCTTCGGCAGAGATGCAGCAGTTCTTGTAAACCAGAGTGCAGATGTAATCATTAAAGAACGTACCTGAATGCACATAATATGAGTTTTGCCACAAATCGCTTTGTCTCACTGTAGAATTGAATGCAAGCTCTGAGTAGATAAATTAACTTTTTCAAATGTTGTTTATTCGTTTAAACATTATTGTCAAGACTGTTTTAGATCTATCTTTAATGTTAAAATCATACTTGTGTATATTACATTAATGAAAATAATAACTTGTTACATAAGATCTTGGCAAATGTTAGAATTGTGCAACTATTAAAAACAAAAACGGCAAAATTCAAAAGTAAAAATTACGTTTTTGCATAAAAACTACTTTTAATAAAACAAAAATGTATCAACATATAAACGTTATTACATGTAATCTGTGATATAAACTATGAACTAGTGTTAAAACAATTCAGTGAAATCTCAAGTCAACTGCATGTTTGACTACAACCGAGAGTCCAGATTCAGTAAAACTAAACAGATTGGAGTAATCACACCAGAGATTATAACAGTGACTCTATTTATAAACTGATCATTGAACTTGGACAGAAAACAAACTCCGCGTCGCTTCGCCACATGCGGACAACAGCTAACATTAGCACAACGAGCTGAACTAACTATAGAAGTTAAATAACTTCATTTAAGTCATTTGTTTTCTTACCATCTTGTGCTCAACAAGTTACACGTTACAAGAAATATGTTTCGCAATGTTACAGTTGATAAGGACACGGAGTATTTGATGTTTTTTAGCTTCAGGCAGGGGTTGTCTGATGTTGTTTTCCCCCAGCCGACACTTAGAGGAAGTACGTCATGACGTTGCATCGGCGTATTCACTCCGTTGGTTTTTAAATCAACAAAATGTTGACTCCGGCCCTTTGTATATGGTATAGAACACACAGTTTTGAGAAATAAACGTATTTTATTTATTAGTTATTTTATCTAAGTGGTATTTATTTTTTTTATTTGCTCACATACAAAATTCGTTTGGTGTACGGAACTAAATGAACATTTTAAGGGGTTCAGGGGACGTATTTTTGAGCGGTAAGGTACAAAAGCATTCTGTACTCAAGGGTATAGTGTTGTCTTATTTTAATGCATAAATTAAAAACTTTTTCGGTTTATATCGCTCCATTACTCATGAGCTAACATTGTTCCGTTCAGCTCTTCAGTTAAATGTTCCCACAGATATTGGGACATAAAGGAGATTTAACAGGAAGCTGACATGCCTGTAAAAGCTTTTCAGACGTTCACCAGGATGGTTTGGGTGAGACATTATTTAATTTTAATGTATGCTACCATGGACTAGTTTTCTTATTAAATATGTGCGTTTATGTTCTCAGGGAAGAAGTTTATTAGCTGCTGGACATCTCAGATGCAGCTGTCAAGCAAAGATACATTATAGCTTTCTCCCAGGTATGGTTTTTATAATCAGATTTTTTTTTTAAATGCACACAACGTTTTTTTAAGCCTAAAAACATCGAAGTGACAGCTTAGATCACTGAAGTGGTATCATTTAGAGGCTAAAGCTTTTAGACATATTTAATAATTTTTGTTTATAAAAGGAGTCTTTCCTAATAGAAATGTAGACTGATATGTTCTTTTACCATTTATTAAATTATCTAAAGTTATCTTTCAGCTTTTTCCTCTTCAGGGTTGCCACAGTGAGTCATCTTCCTCCATCTCACTCCGTCTTCCTCTGTACTCACACCAACTACCTCCGTGTCCCATCTAACTTATTCATGCATTCATTCTCCTTTTTGCTGTTTCTCTTTGTCTTTTTCCTGGCAGCTGCATTTCTAACATCCTTCAACCGATATACCCACTGTCCCTCATCTGGACATGTCCAAATCATCTCAGTCTGGTCTCTCTAACTTTATCTCCCAGTTGTTCAACCTGTATTGTACCTCTGATGATCTCATTCCTAATCTTATCCATCCTTGTCACTCCTAAGGAGAACCTCAACATCTTCATTTCTGACACTTCCAGGTTTATTAATGCCACTGTCTCCAGACCATACAACGTAGCTGGTCTTATGAAGAAGAAGACCTTAATTATTCTCACAATTGGTCAAAAACAAATTGGTCTACATTTCTTTTAGGGAAGAGCCCTTTCTCTAACAAAGTTCATTTCAATTTGTAGATATATATCTGATAAGGATTTTCTGAAAATTTTATTAAAATCCACCCTATGGTTCGTGAGAAATTTTGCTAACAGACAGTGTTGACTTCAAAGGTTACTTCTATAATTTTAGGCAGAGCTGGCATAATAAGTAAAACTTGAAGTATGTGTTTTAAAGTACTTTTAGTTACTACTGCACTGAATGATGGAGCAAAGGTATAATTTTAGCATTTTAAGGACTAAATGAATAATTTCTGGTTAGTTTATCACTTAGCTGATTCATAACTGAGCTTCATGCTCACTGTTCCAGATGATATCAAATCAGTGCGGTCTGTGGTCAACCCTGATATTTCCAAGTAAGTAACTACAATCAGCAGATTACAGAAACTCTTTCTCTTCCTCTGGGATTCAGGAATAATTTAACTTGCTGGTTTCTGCAGGATCCGAAACATCGGCATCATGGCTCACATTGATGCAGGAAAAACAACCACCACAGAGAGAATGCTTTATTACTCTGGTTACACAAGAATACTGGGAGGTATGTGTTGGGCAAAACCATGCAGACGTCTGGTGGTAATGTATTACCACCTGCGATTTACATTTGTTTCTTTCATTGCTGCTGTTAGATGTGGACGATGGAGACACAGTCACAGATTTTATGGCTCAGGAAAGGGAACGTGGCATCACCATCCAGTCAGCAGCCGTTACGTTTGATTGGAAGAGCCATCGGATAAACCTTATAGACACCCCAGGTGAAACAAAACGTAAAATAATCCGGTGAGAATAAGAAGATACAGCCACTGAGATAAAGTGTGATTGCAGGACATGTTGACTTCACACTGGAGGTGGAGCGGGCGCTCCGAGTTCTCGATGGGGCTGTTGCTGTGTTGGACGCCTCTGCTGGTGTTGAGGTTAACGAGCAGTTTTCAGTCTCTCTTTTTTCATTTACTCTTCTCTTTCTTTGTGACATTCCTTGCTTCTCTTGCCTGTAAAATAGGCTCAGACTCTGACAGTGTGGAGGCAGGCGGAGAAGCACCGCATCCCATGTCTGTGTTTTCTGAATAAGATGGACAAACCTGCAGCAGAGTGAGTCACCTGATCATCTCCAGACAAACTCATTTACTCTTATTAATGATCTACAGTACCTTGAAAAAGTATTCACGCACCTTGAATCTTTTACATGTTGTCACATTACTACTACAAACTTTAAAGTATTTTACTGGGATTTTATACACAAAGTAGTGCAGTTATGTGAAGTAGAAAGAAAATGATGCATGGATTGTTTTACAAATGAATGAAAATGAAAAGTACGCCATGCATTTGAATTCAACCCTCTTTACGCTGCTACCCTGAACTAAAATCCAGAACAACCAGCTGGTTTCAGAAGTCGCCTAATGAAAAAACAGAGCCTGCCTGTGTGTAATTTAATCTCGGTATGAATCCAGCTGTTCTCTGAGGTTTGTTACAGAACATAAGTGATCGCACTGCACCATGAAGACCAAGGAACACACCAGACGGGTCAGGGATAAAGTTGCTGAGAAGTTTAAAGCAGGGTTAGGTTATAAAACAATACCCCAAGCTTTAAAAACATTATAGAGCTCTGTTTAATCCACCATCTGCAAATAGAAACAACTGGGGATTATTTTTCCAGCAGAAATGGAGAGCTGGTAAAATTGGTAGGAAGTTGAATGGAGCATGATTCTTGGAAAAAACCTGTTAGAAGCTGCAAAAGACTTGAGCCTGAGAGGTTCTCCTGCCATCAGGACAGAATCCTAAACATCCAGCCAGATGTGCAATGGAATGATTTAGATTAAAGCGTAGTGATGTGTTCGAATGCCCCAGTCAATGTTCAGACCTAAATCCAACCAGGAATCTGTAGCAGGACTTGAAAACTGTCGTTCACAGACGCTGTCCATTCAGTCCTACTGGGCTTGAACTGTTTTGCAAAACAGAATGGACAAAGTTTCAGTCTCTAGTTGTGCAAAGCTGTTGGTCAAACCCCAACAGGTTTGCAGCTGTAATCGCAGCAAGTAGAAAGTATTGACACTCAGAGGGGCTGAATACAGCGGCGCGTCACACTTTTCAGATACTTACACTAAAAAACTTGTTTAACCATCATGTATCATTTCCATTCCATGTCATAAATTTGTGTTGGTTTATTGCAAGTCCCTGCAAAATACTTTGAAAATTCTGGTTGAAACGTGACAAAATGTGAAAAACTTGACATTACATGAATACTTTTTTAAAATCAATTCTTTTCCACAGCCTAAATTTCTCCATTGAAAGCATAAGACAGAAACTGAAAGCCAGTCCAATCCTCCTGCAGGTAGGCCTTTTAAGATCAGATGAATGACTCACCTTACGTTATAATGTTCTCCAGGGAAAGATGTTTTGTTCAAGGGTTCAAATGTAGTTTTATATTGAAGATTTGTTCATGGAGATATTTTTATATCAAAAAGTTATTTCTGAACATTATAACTCATCTGTATTAACAAAAGCAGATTTGAACATTTGAGGTTTTGTTGGACAGGCCAGTTGTCTTCTGTTGACTGTTGTTTAATTATTTCACAATCACTCTCCATAGATTCCTGTTGGCAGCGGTAAGAACTTCACAGGTGTGGTTGATTTGTTAACCAATCAGAAGCTTGTGTGGAAGCTGAGATCCACTAGAGATGATGGACGAGTGTTTGAGTCAGAGGCTCTCAGCCAGTCTGATGATCCTGACCTCCTGCAGGCAGTGGGCGAGGCCAGGACGGCTCTGATTGAGCAGGTACATGTCCCAGAATTCACAGCAAAATTTTATTACTGTCCACTGCCAAAAGATGAAAGATGGGCATCCATCCATTATCTCTACCTGCTGCTTCCTTTTTTGAGTCAAGGGGGTCACTGGCGCCCATGTCCAGCTGTCACTGCGAGAGGCGGGGGACAGCCTGGACAGGTCTTCAGTCCATCACAGGGACACATGGACCAATGAGACAAACAACCATTCACTCTCACTCACACCTAGAGACAATTTAGAGTTACCAATTAGACTAACATGCATGTTTTTGGTCTGTGGGAGGAAACCGGAGTACCCGTAGAAAACCCACGCATGCACAGAGAGAACATTGAAACTCCACCCAGAAAGGTCCTGGGCCGGGATTTGAACCAGCAACTTTCTCGTTGAGAGGCAGCAGGTCTACTAATTGAGACACGTGCCACCTTGAAAGATGGGCAGTAATATCTATATATATATTATATATATATAATATATATATATATATATATATATATA
>NC_056515.1:5647037-5658524 GCF_014905685.2 Nematolebias whitei | reverse complement strand
TTTAAAAGCTGAGCGCCGTCTCAGAACACAGTTAAGAGTTAATCGTTACAATTTTTAACAGAAAAAGTGCATTTTGACAGTTTAAGAGACGAAAAGCTGACGAACTATTTTCAGGCTAAATCTAGCATGCTGGTTGCAAACGTCTCCTGATTGGTTGAATATTGCTGTGTGGAGCGCCCTGATTTGCTGAGAAGGTTGACTGGCGTGGCTACGTCATCCCCTCTCAACCCTGCGCTGCTTTGCCATTGGTGATTTCAGTCACGTGACCCGGAAATGAAATTCGTTTTCATAGGGAAATAAAATCTGCTTTTTAAAGCTGAAAAGCGCTTTTAAAGTGATTTTGACACGCTGGTTAAATGCTCCGAAGCATACTCGCTGAAACTTTGCCACGTTAGAGTTAAAATCCGTCATAAAATGATGTTTTTTTTAAACAACGCTAGCGATGCTAATTTTAAGCTAACAGCATAACCACCGGGGCCTTCACTACGCTTAAAATCACTAAATAAAGCTGCAATATTGTTCCACAAAAACTCATGTTCATGCTAAGAAGTCGTGCTTGTTGAAATATTGCCACGTTTGTGTAAAAAATCCGTTCAGAAATGTTGATTTTAACCGAGTTTAGCCGAAGCTAACTTTAAGCTAAGCGGCTAACAACAGGATGTCAACCGAACGTCACAGGAAGTCGTCATAGACTCCTGCTGGTAAAAAGCTAAACACTACCCCCTCCTGGAGAAACTTAGATCGCAGTTTCACTTCAGTTTTAGGTAAAGAGTGAAATTAAACGTTTTTATTTTTCTGTAAGGCAATTTTTGAGTTAACAAACTTCCTCAAAGATGAATAAACACTGTTATCTTGCATTTTAAAAGTTAAAAAAGGTATTTATGCAAAGAGCATTTACCAAAAAGATTTTATTCACTGATAAAACCTAAGAAAGGTACAAAATAAAATTATAAACTTTTTAAAAGATACGGTTCAAATATTCACAGAGTTGAACAGTTTACTCATTTTGCTTGAAAGATAATACACGTTTAATTGCAAAATCACTAAATAAGAGTAAACTTATCAGGAAAAAGAGATTTTTCTGTTTAAGTTGCCACCTAAAAAAAAATAAATCTTCCTATTTAATTTTAAATAGAAGCCACTGACAGGAGGACAACAGGAATAACAGTTTTTCTGAGGAAGGACTGATTAATCCTGATACATCATCAACTTTTCTTTCTCTTTTCACAACTTAGTTATATGAGTAACTGTTAAAATAGCAAATTTCTGGAACAGAACGGTTTAAAAAACGCTTTAAACTGATTTGCTGTGAGACTTTTTAGAAAATTGCAGGTTTATTACAAATTCAGTGCTTTAGAGTAAAATACACTAAAAAACAGCTTGGTAACTTAGTATCTGTTGAAAAATAAGCACAAAAAGTAACACTGCCAGAAGAGCATTTACTTAAATATTCATGAATTGGGGTAAAACCTGAGAAAGGTACCCACATTTGAATAAGTTGACTTATAACAGTACTTCTGTGTAAACCCAAAAAGCTAAAATAAGTGTGAAAACTCATTGACTCTAATACAAATATTTACCTGTAAAATATCTGAAGCTTGCAACTGTTTTTAAACAGATTAAGTGCTACACAGTGGAAAACATGACAAGTGTGTTAGGGAAAGATTTTGATGCTTATGGGATAAGGGACTGTTTAAAGAACGCGTTGAAGCTTCTGACAGATTCCTTACATCCATATGATAAACAGGCAGAGCGCATGAACCCAAAAGAGTTAGTGGACAGTCTGAAGGAGGTTGCAGAAAGTGTGACCTCTACAGAAATTACAATGCCAAACTATGAAAAGCTGGCTAAAATTGCAATTTTGCTGAAAGAATCATTCTATAAGGTTGTTGAGAAAGCTGATTACCTTGCAATACGGTTAAACAGTGAAAAAGAGGTGGTTCAGAGAATTGAAGAACACTTCCTTCAATTTAAAAGTGAACACGAAATCCTCACAAGAAAACACTCTGAACAGATGTTTCAATCACAGCAAAATGCAAATGCAGAAATTGATTCGCTGAATAGCAAAATAGATGTGCTTAACAAAGATCGGGAAGAACTCAGAATGGATAAACACATATTGCAACAGCTAAAGATGCGTTTAGAAAGTGATTATCATACATCACAGGAACGCTTAAAAACATGTGAAGAAAAACTACGAGCGGCAACAAACAAGATTTCTGACGTGGGGCGAGTTGAAGACCGTGGACAGAGTCCAGGCCACCCACATACACCTCAGAAAGACGTTGTTGCACCTCCTGCTCGTAACCCACCCTCACATAAAGTGGCAGGAACAGACCTGAACAGGTCTCCTCCACAAAACATGCAACAGAGTGCATGGAAACTGTCTCCTTCAATGGATGATTTGCAAAAAATCTCAAAATATGTACAACGTTTTGTACCTGGACAAAAAGGCTCATCTGGAACAAAAGCGTACCTCAGAGAACTGGAGTTCAGATTGAGATCTTATCCTAATGCTATGGTAGAGGATAAGATCAGTCTGATACGGCTCACTTCGGACAGAGAGGTGTTCACCTTCATCGAGCGTCTACCTGATGCAACGAGAAAGGATCACAAACTTCTGTGTGAAGCTCTGATCAAAGAGTACGACCCCTGCACAGGACCTGCTGGTTTCCCAGCCGCAGACAAGGTCACGCAGGGTAAAGATGAACATCCAAAGGTTTATTACAAAAGAATCTTCCAAGCTTATTTTGGTTACAGAAATGAAACCGGAATGGAGGAAGAAGAAAATTTTAAATTTGTTTTCAGCAAAAATCTCCACACTGACATACGCATGTCAGTACTAATTATGGCAAATTACAGAGAAAAATCCATAAATGAGATTAAACAGTGTGCTGTGAATGTATTCGAGGCACGTTCTCATGCTAAGACGCCCATAGAGGTGTTTCCTGGTGTAAAGGTTAAACCCCACTCCCTAGAAATGGAAGGAAGGCGTGCGACGCCACCTCCTCCTAAAACAGGCGAGAAAAGGCAGTATTTTCAGACTAACAAACCGCATAATGAAGGTGCGCGCTGGAACAAAAAGGCTCCTCTTTCAGAGGATGAACGTGATTATCGTACATGGGACATGCGCAGGACGCAAGAATATGGGACCCAAGAGGACCCATATTATCATGGGAAATCCGAAGAGGAACCCCCAAAAGACGTACCTAGCCGCCTCCCACCTCGGACGAAACGTCCCGAGGCGAAAAGATCACAAAAGTTCCAGGAACAAGGCCCTAAACCTCTGAGCTCGGAAGAGACAGAGGAAATGCAAAGGTTTTTAGACACTTTGATACACGCTGAAATGGGAACCAAACCAGGAGCACAATGTAGTGATCTGATCGCTACTAACTCTGAAGGCGCGAATGACAACATTACAGATGTCGGTGAAACACACCAAGACATTGCTGTTATTGCCTCCAACAACCCCTCATCGGACGAAGGGGGGATAAACTCACACACAAACGATGACGAGTCATCGCAAACTGTAAACTCAAAACCTGATTTTCATGATTTTGAACTAGGCATTCCAGTTCTGGGAGGACTCCCAGATAACCTGGTACCGAGTCAAGAAGCTGGGCCAGTATGTTTCACGAAACCATCACAGGCCATCGCTCTTTTCTCAACCAATGATGTCGACCAAGGACCTCAAACCTATGGTGCCTTGCCCATAGACAGGTCCGACGACTCAGAAAAGGATTCGTTGGAGCTCCCCATGGAGCAAGAACCCTCATCAGTCTCATCACAGATTGAACAGGTGGTCGCTCAAGTCGACACTCTGACATCTGATGAAGAAAGAGACAACATTCGCCAAGTTCTTTTAAAATATGAAAAGTCAATTTCAACTGACCCAGACATCACCCAACTTCAGAAGTTGGATGATCCTGCAATTAACTCGATGATACTGTATCTGACTGACCCAGACAAATACACTCCATCGAAAGTCAAACTGGATTCCAATCCAGACCTAAAAGTCCTCTTTCAGCTGCGCAAACAGTTAAAACTACTCAAGGACAACCTAACTTTAGCTCATGGAGCGACGTCCTCACCCGTGTTCGCAGTCTCCCATGACCGAAGGGGGGTGACGCCAGTTAGGATAATGCTACCAGACGCGATAACATGATCAAATCTGACATTCAGAGTGAGTGGCGCACCGAAACGTTGTTTCCTAGTTGCTTAATCACTGCTTTTGTCGATGTTGAAACGTTGTTTAACTGGTTGCTTAGTTACTGTTCTTGTCGATGTTGAGACATCGTTTAATTGGTTTTTGGTATTGTTTTCGAACACCCCAGGCAAGAATGAATTTTGTTGTGTAGTAAGTTAGAGACTAAGAAGCCTTTGACCATGCCAACATGCAGTTCATTCATTAAATTGCAATCTTTGCGGAGTCAATGTATATTATTGCTACTTTAAGTACCATAATCTACATTGATCTCACAACGCTTAAGCCGAACCTACTCGAACAATTCTATTCGGGGGGGGTAGCTAATTCTTTTTGATAAGTCTCGCCATAGACTTCCAAAACATTTATGGGAAAACCAAACACCCAATCTCAAGTCGTTCGTCTAAAAGACAACAGACAATTACACCAAACTATATTTTACCATGTAAAGCTAACTTAAACCAAGTTAGAAATGGAAAAATAGTTTGGAACACTTTTCTATAGGCATAAACCCCTGTAGTTACCCCTTTTCAGCATTCTCCACCCCTTAACTGGTAGTTGTAGCTGTTCCCAACCATAATAGCTTACACACCAGATGCATATAGTTTAAGGCCTTATGTAAAATCCCCTTCATAAGCCCACCTTAAACCACATAATTGCATGACACATTGAACCAGAACGGCACAGGCTGGACGTCGCTGGAGACAACCTTCGCTGGAGGCGACCTGCAATCCTGACGCTGGTCTCCACTCTTCATCCAGTGGCCGCTTCTTCAGTTCAACCCAAGGGTACCCCTCTTTATGCTGATTAATCAACACTTCCAATCGTTGTGGATTTACCGTTGTGGATTATATGACTTTTTCCAATGGATTACAGACTCTGTTTCCAAGGGGTTAAAGCATTGCTACAATGGAATTATCGAGACGATATGGAATTATAATCAACACAATGGAATACCAAGAACATTGTGGAATTACCTTGACTTTGTTTCCTTGCTGGATTACTTCTGACTTTGGTCTTCCTTGCTGGATTACTTCTGACTTTGGTCTTCCTTGCTGGATTACATCAAGCTCAAGGACATTTGAAGGTCTAAGTTCACGGTTGGAATTCATCCCCATGGACAGGTGATGATTTCCAAAGGGGGGACTGTAGTGAACCTGATCTGACTCTGATCTGACCCTGATGACCTCAAATCTATCAGATGGACAGGGACTGTTATTTCATTGATCTGAATACAGTCTGAGCCATCTGGTGACTTTCTTTCTTGAATTAATCAAGCAGAAAAGACAATTTTTATGATCATCACTGTTTTACAAATGTTTGATAATCAAAATTGTGTTAGTTCACTCAATGCTTACAGGTTGAAGAGAACTACTCATTTTTATTTTACATAAACAGTAAGTAATGATTTTTATTCCTCATTTAAAGAAGAAATCAGGTTAATATGCATTTCTTGATTTTCTGTCTGAAATGAGCCAAGTTTTGTAAGTATGTGAAAGGTCGGTTTTCGGTCAACTAAAATGTTTACCGAGAAAGATGTCATGTTTAAACTTTTGCAGAAGATTATAAGTGTGAGACTCCACGAAGTCTGAAGTCCTACAATAATCTTTCTGTTTGTTACTAAACAATCCTTGACTTTTAATAACATCTTACATCATAAACCACACCTCTATTCCTGGTCCATCGACCAATCAAAAGCTCTCAAATGAACCGGAAGTCGACCCATTTAAAATGTGGCAACTTCCCAGTTCATGTGAGAATTCATGTGAGAATTCAGGAGAATTCATGTGAGAATTCAGGAGAATTCCAGAGATGAAGAACTAGAGAGTTGCTGGAGTTGAAAGATTCTGTTAGAGTCTGAGAAGTTCTGAAGAATGAAAGGAGTTCAGAGTTCTTGGGTGCAAACGCGTTCAGGATGATCCAGAGACGTTTTGGGATTATAACTTCTGTTTGAACAAACCACACACGACTATCTAAGGATTTCAGCTGCTCTCAACGGAGACGCTGAAAAAGTCTGGAGGATTCTCTATCGAGCTGATTTACGTCAACCAGGTAACGGTCTCCTCTTCGACTAAAGTGTACCGGAGGCAAGCTGAGATCTGATGAAGCGTGCACGTTCTGGTCAAACAGATTAATTCCCTCACATATCTCTCTGTAAGATAACTCCATTTCATCTTAAAACTCTCCTCTTTCTCATAAAATCAGTACAGATATTTTAGAAATATCTGAAGCAAAGTCCTCGATCACCGCCGAGTGATTCGAAGTTCATTTTTTGTGAAACTTGTCTGTTATTATTTTCATATTTTGCCAAATTAATGTAAATGTTTGATGTTAAACTTTGATTCTGAAAATAAATGACCGCATTCATTTTGATGGGTCAAAGATAAATAACGTCTCTCGTTACATTTCTGTTAAATTCAATCCACGACATTACACAGTCAGAAAGATGAGGAACTCGTGAATATTGTATGCATATATATCTCATATATTGTCATACTACAACTAGTGGCACGTACGTACGTGACTACTACACCTTCAAGCCAACCGGCAGGGGGCCGGGCTCTGCAGCATAGGCATGGCAGATGACATCCACGATCCAGTGGGAGAGGCGCCGTTTGGAAAGAGGACAGCCTAACCTAGGGTCTCCATAACACACAAACAGCTGGTCTGAATGTCTTATCACGGCAGTAGCTGCAACGTATGCCTCCAGTGCCCTCACCGGGCACAATAATCCAGACCCCTCACCAGGCGTAGGCTGAAAATGTGCCAGCCTCAACGGTTGGTTACAGTGAGAGTGAGATAATACCTTTGGTACAAATGCAGTGTTTGGCCACAAGGTAACACAAGAGCCCTCAGGGCCCCACCTGAGACATGAGGGGCTGACTGAGAGAGCATGTAGCTCGCTGACCCTCTTTGCTGAGGCAATAGCCAACAAAAAAGCCGTCTTACATGAAAGCCAATTGAGGTCCGCCTGTGTCAGAGGCTCAAAAGGAGGGCGGCACAGAGCTTTGAGAAACAAGGGCAGGTCCCAACCTGGTGCTCGTGGAGCTGTCGGCGGGTGCGACTTACGGGCACAACGCAGAAAAAGAGAGTAGATTATGGCTCCCTACCTTACAGCCATCAATGCCAGCGTGATTAGATGATATTGCCGCTACATAAACTTTAGGCTTTGAAGGAGAGCGACCCTTACCAAGGAGAAACTGGAGAAACTCCAGAATGGTGGGTACTGTACAGGAGACTGGATCCTCGTGATCAGAACACCATTGGGAAAACAGACGCCACCTGTTTTTGTACTGCAGACGAGTAGAGGGTGCTCTGGCACCCAGGATGGTGCGTCTGACGGGGCTCGAAACTCCAGTCAGCTGCTGTCCTAGCCTTGCAGTAGTCACACCCACAGCTGAAGACATTGAGGATTGGGGTGGCATATCAGTCCCCCTAACTGAGACAGCAAGTCTCTCCTGGTTGGAAGACACTATGGGACGCCCTGACATAGACTTTGTAGCAGTGGGAACCATGGTCGCGCTGGCCAATATGGAGCCACCAGCAGCATCCTGTGGCCCTCCTCGAGGACTCTCTGAAAGGTTGGCCAAATTAGAGAAAGGGGTAGAAAGGCATATAGGAGGACCCTTGGCCAAGGATGAGCCAATGTGTCCTGGCCCAGCTCACCCGACGCCCCCGTAAGAGAGTACCATAGGGGACACCGAGTCGACTCTTCCGTTGCAAACAGGTCTATCTCTGCCTGACCAGAACGGTCCCAGATCATCAGCACTATGTCTCTGTGGAGGGACCACTCTCCCAGAGTGGACCCTTGGCGGGAGAGAAAATCTGCGATCTGATTGTGTCGCCCTGGTAAGTATGCTGCCTGCAGGGTGGACAGGCGAGGATAGGCCCATTCCAGGAGCTCTCTAGACACTCTCAGAAGTTGTGCTGACCTAGTACCCCACTGATGGTTGATGTGGTAGACAACAGAGGTGTTGTCTGACTGAACAAGAACATGCCCCCCTTCCAGGTGAGGCAGGAAGTGCCTGAGTGCCAAGTGCATTGCACGCATCTCCAGCACATTTATATGCTTGGAGCAGTCCCTTTGACCCCAGCGACCCTGAACCACTCTGCGTAGCCACACAGCCCCCCATCCCATGGAGCTGGCATCTGTCGTGACTACTTCCCTGCGACACACTACCACTCCCATAAGGTCACCCCTGGACAAATAATCTTCGTCCCTCCATGGAGTCAGAGCATGAAAACACGACCAAGTCACTGCGAGCTTGCGATGCCTGTGCAGCCTGGCATCCAGGCAAAAGCTGTTGAGCCACCTCTGCAAGGGGCGAAGTGACAGCAGGCCTAAGGGCACCACCCGAGTGACTGATGTCAGTTTGCCAAGGAGTTGCAGGAAGGCAACATAGGGGAGCTGCCTGTCCAGCCTGAATCGTCTGACCAGCTGGAGTATGCCGGCCACCCTTTGAGCGGATGGGCGAGCTCTCATGGAAGATGAATCCAGAACCACCCCAAGAAAGGTGATCGTCTGGGAAGGGATCAGGCAGCTCTTCTCCAGGTTGGCATTGAGGCCCAACTGGGACACATGAGCGAGCAGGCGGTTTGTATCGTGAAAGGCACAGGCCTGAGACGGGGCGCAGAGAAGCCAATCGTCTAAGTATGGCAGAACCTTCACTTCGCAAGCCTGCAGAACAGAGAGGGCTGCCTTCATGCACTGAGTGAACACCCTCGGGGAGAGAGAGAGCCCGAATGGGAATACCCGGAACTGCCAGTGGTGAACCCGATAGGCAAACCTGAGAAATCGGCGATGTTCTGCCGCAATAGGCACATGAAAATATGCATCCTTCAGGTCTACAGACGTGAACCATTCTTCCCTCGTGACAGCTTGAAGGACTTCTGCTGTCGTGAGCATGTGGAAGGGCAGCTCCCTTAGGTACTGGTTGAGTCCCCTCAGATCTAAAATGGGACGAAACCCGCCTGCCCTCTTTTGAACAAGGAAGTAAGTTGAGTAATAGCCTCTGGGTTGTTGCAGAGGGTCCACTGCCTCTATTGTGCCCTTGGCCAGGAGGGTGGAAAGCTCCTGGTCTAGTGCTCAAGCTTTCACTGGGTCGGCGATTACAGTCATCTTGACCCGGCGTGAGATATGAGGCTGCCATCAGAATTGTAGCTGGTAACCATGGGTCAGAGTGGCAACCACCCATGGGTCCATGGCGTGAGCAGCCCAGTAACTGAGCTGCTGGTGGGAGAAATATCCGACGGTCGGCCTGATGGCATCACCGTCTCCCTCCAGGGCCCCTAGGGGCCGTGGGGGGGAGGCGACCAGAGTCCCTGGTCCGAGCCTGCCCAGCTGGTAGGTGGACCGACCCACGAAAGCTCCTGCTGGGCCTTTGCTGAACCGCATGAGGGTAAAGACCACCTGGCTGATTATGACCCCCAGGCAGCGGCTACATGCTGGGGTCAGTCGACGGGCGCCTTGGATGCCGAGGAGGTGGAGGGGACATTGCCCTGCTAAGGCTCGAAAGTTGCTGCCTTCTCTGTCGTGCCTGGACGGTCCGTTCCAGCGCTTCCAAGGCAGCCGAACTGAACAATTCCCCCAGCACCACTGGGACATTACGGAGGGTTCTACATCATGGCTCAGTCAATGCTGACTACGCCAACCAGACCTGTCGGCGAGCCTGGACCAAGGAGGACATCACGCGCCCAAGTTCCCTCGTCATTAGTGCAAAGGCCTGAAGCACTGCATCGCTAAAGCCCATTGCTGCTGTTGCACTACTAGTCCCCTGAAGGGACACAGAGAGGGCAAGCATGAGGTGTGCCAAGGAATTGCTGAAGCGGCCAGCACGTGCTCCAGCGGCATAGGCTCTGCAGAGGAATTCATCCGTGATGCAACACAGCTCGTGGGCACCAAACATCACTGCGCAGAGCTTCCTCTGGTTACACGATGAGAGAGGCAACAGCAGGTTCTATTGCCAGCATGCGATCCAGGCCTGCTGTAGCCGGCTCATGCATAGCCGCCAACACTCGGCCATCTGCGGAAAGGTGCGCAAAGGCTTTGGGGTCCCGCCAGCAACCATGCAACTCCCTCAGGAACTCCTCTGATGGAGGGACAGAAAAGGAAGGAGGGGTCAGTCTGCGCCTGAAGAAGGCACTTCCAGGGGTGGACTCCTCCGGTTGTGGGAGGTCCAGCTGCAGTTGTCTCAGGGCCATACGCATGACGTCCTGCATTGCATGACGTCCTGCATCGAGCTGTCACCAGACCCACTAATTGCGCTCCGAGAAGAAGAAAGTGAAGCTGTCTCTGAGACTTGAGATAAATGCCCCTCCTCCTCACCTAAAAAGTGAGAGGCAGAGGCAGCCAAGGATAGCACATCTTCCTCTGCAGCCAGTTCAGGCATGGGTGGGGAGGAGAGTCCGGTCGCTGCCACTGGTTCAGTTCCCAGTTGGCGTACCTGAAAAAGGGACTTCATCTCTGCTAATTCAGCGGAGAGCTGCTCCACCCTCTTGGAGAGACCCATATCAGACCTGGCTTGCCTCTTCCCAGGAGGGGCCACAGAGACTGCGGCCTCAGTCCGGCACTTCGAGCACCTAGGTGGAGCCTCCTGCCCAGAATGCGGGAGGTTATCGCCGAGTTCGGGGTGAAACTGGGCCAGCCAGGCCACCCTCACAGCACACGACATGAAGCTGCAATTCATGCAGGTGTTCTCTGACAGGGCCTCCACCAGATGGTCATGTCCAAGGCAGGCAGGACACAGGTAGTGACCGTCATCTGTCTGGAGCATGGCTCCACAGACTGTACAGCAGTGAGAGCCGTCCAAGCTCCTTACCCAGCTATGTCCAAGATATAGGATGAAAAATTACGGCAAAGAAACTCAGAAGGGTTAACACTGCTAGCTCAGCCGGTAAAGAAGACAATTGGGAGAAGGGGTGCGAACGCTCGCCTTCACCAGTTAAAACAAAGCCAAAACTCACAGAGGCTAGCACCATTAGCTCAGCTGGGAAAAGAGGACAATTGCGAGAGGGGGCGCAAACGCTTTCCTTCACCAATTACAACAAGGCCAGAACTCAGAGAGGCTAGCACCGCTAGCTCAGCTGGTAAAAGAGAACAATTGGGAGAGGAGCGCGAACGCTTTCCTTCACCAATTAAAACAAGGCCAGAACTCAGAGAGGCTAGCACCGCTAGCTCAGCTGGTAAAAGAGGACATTGGGAGAGGGGTGCGAACGCTTTCCTTCACCAATTAAAACAAGGCCAGAACTCAGAGAGGCTAGCATCGCTAGCTCAGCTGGTAAAA
>NC_056515.1:5630665-5647027 GCF_014905685.2 Nematolebias whitei | reverse complement strand
AAGGCCAGAACTCAGAGAGGCTAGCATCGCTAGCTCAGCTGGTAAAAGAGAACAATTGGAAGAGGGGTGCCAACGCTTTCCTTCACCAATTAAAATAAGGCCAGAACTCAGTGAGGCTAACACCGCTAGCTCAGCTGGTAAAAGAGGACAATTGGGAGACAATTGGGAGAGGGGGCGCGAACGCTCGCCTTCACCAATTAAAGACAAGGCTAGAACTCAGAGAGGCTAGCACCGCTAGCTCAGTCCAACAATCTATGAGGTTGGAGAAAATGACCGGGAGAGGGTGCGAAAAACGCTAGCCTTCACCAATGAAAACAAGGCCAGGAACTCAGCTGGCTACGTAATAAGCAAACTTCAGAGCACAGTCCAACCGACCACGCGGTTGGAGGCCTCCAGTAAACAGGAGCGGAGCGAATGCTACCGCTAACCAATAGCAAAATATAAGCAAAACACTACTTACCAGTGTTAAATCACACACATAGTAGTCATAAACAACGTCGGAGCACAGTCCAACTGACCACGCGGTTGGAGGCCGCCCAACAAACGGGAGTGGAGCAAACGCTACCGCTAACCAACAGTAAAGTATAAGAAAAAAACACTACTCACCAGTGTTGAATCACACATAGTAGTCAGACGCTGTAAGTTGGGAGAGGCGGAAACCGCCGTAGTCCCCAACGAATCAGCAGAAAATACCTTTGAACAGGGTTAAACCGTTGCAGCCCCTAGGAGGGCGAACACACTACTCCCGCCGACGGGCAATCGGGCTTCCAACGACGGTAAAAAGTTCAAAAAAGGTCCAAAGGGCTGAAGCCCTGAATTGAACCACGCGCGAGAAGAAATAAGGAGGAGCAGAGCTGCGGATGACGTTGGGCTATATAGCCTCTGATTGGTCATCCGTGTCACACCTGTGACTCCGTTGGTATTATTACTCGAACAGCACATGCGCGAAGGGAAGTGCTTTCAGCACCACCCTCTGGCGGTCAGGAGGGAGGAAATAGAACTTAGATGACCTTATTGTTAAGTTTTGATCTAAACTGCATCAAACTAATTTGATTTGCATTTAAACTAAGAAGTTTAAAACAAAACTAAGCAGTAATGGACAAGTGTTCCTTCAGTGAGTGCTCGGCCTTTATTCAATAAAACATTTACTTTGTGCTTCTGGTTGACGTCACAGCTTGCTGATCTGGACGATGAATTTGCTGAGCTGCTGCTGACCAGTTTTAGTGATCATTTCGATGCAGTTCCTTCCATCAGAGTGAGTCATTTATTGCTTCTAACCAGACAATAATGGTGTACATCACAGTGAACACACAAAGCTGCCGTCGCTAAATGTTTCCAGCTCCAAGAGGCGGTGCGACGACTCACTTTGGCTCGTAAAGGAGTCCCTGTGCTCTGCGGCAGCGCGCTGAGAAACAAAGGTGTGCAGCCTCTCCTAGACGCCATCACTGCGTACCTGCCTGCTCCGAACGAACGGCACCATGATCTGGTGTGAGTAAACCTTTGAATCTACATCACCCAAACTGCTACTTCCTCTGTGTTTGTCATAAGATGGAAACTTTCTGCATCACTTCTAGTTTGTAGCTTACAGGAAGAGATTTTTTTTGCATTCAATTTAAAGTTACGGTACTTTAAAAGATGTTGAATTCGGCCCTCATGGCTGCTATCAGGAGCTTTCACTCATCAAGGAGAAAAATAGGTTTGATCATGTTCGCTGCAGCATAAATGTTGCTTGTTGTTCATAATCTGACAGACGGTGGTACAAAGATGACTTGTGTGCGCTGGCCTTCAAGGTTCTTCATGACAAACAGCGTGGTCCTCTAGTTTTCCTCAGGGTATACTCAGGTACTCTGAAACCACAGACAGCCATCTACAACCTGAACAGGAGCAGCACGTAAGTTGTTTCAGTCACATGACCTTCACAACCCTGTTAACTTAAAGCAAACTGACAGACTTTGTGCTTCCAGTGAGAGGATGAGTCGACTGCTGGTACCTTTTGCAGATCAGCATGTAGAGATCCCTTCAATGACCGCAGGAAACATTGCACTAACTGTAGGACTGAAGCAGGTAGGACATAAAGCCTTAACCTCATTTAGTTATTTATTGATTTAAAAGTGTAAATATCAACAGTCGGTCCACAATAATAATTAAAAAAAGCAGCAGGACCAAAGAAAAAAGTAAATACAACTCCTTTTCCTATTTATAAAACCACAAAATACATATGGCCGTCTTTGTTTGGACATTCTTCGAAGACAAACCCATAATGCAAAATCAACCCTTAATGTTTACCATGTTCTTCTAATATTTTTGTTCTCTTTATGATGTCATGTTAAAAAAGATTTTCAATTGATCTTTCACATCATTCCATATTTTTAGTTTATATTCTACAATAATATTTTTCTTTAATGACCTTCCTGCAAATACAAATAAATAATTTTTGTTCAATGATTGGCTATTAATACAAAAACTCATTAAATTATTTGGCAATCATCTAAAAAAAGTTAAGTCAGGTCCTCTGGATGTTCAAAAAAAAGTTTTTTTGTTTGTTTTTTGAACGTCCAGAGGACCCGACTTAACTTTTTTTTAGATTTTTCTACCTGGATTATTGAGCATGCATCAGGATATTTGGCAATCAATTGTAGCTTTGCACATAAAGAAGTCAATCTAGAAATGAAGTACATTTATTTACATGTACATTAAATTACCTATGTTTTAGTTGTTTCCCTGCTTTGACACACCTGATTTGAATGATTGGCTTCTGCAGAACTTGAGGAAGTAATTAAATCACTGAATCAGGTGTGTTGGAGCAGAGAAACAACTAAAACATGCAGGATGGTGTTCCTCAAGGACCAGGGTTGGGAACACTGCAGTTCATTGAAGTTTACAGACATTTATTTCTGCTCAGCTCCTTTCAGGTCCCGTCACATCATTTCAGTCAGGTTGAGGTCTGGACTTGGGCTGAGCCGGGGCAACAGTTGGTTCATGTGTTTATGCTGATATGCTGTGTCTGTTTGTTTATTGTTTGTATGTTTGTTTGTTTTTCAAAGGTGCTGTTGTGCATTATTGGTAAACCTTGTGTAGATTTATCTGAAATAATAGTGAACTCAAGAAGTAAATAAAATAACTGTTTTTGTTTCTGGTGATTGATTAAATGCTATTGTTGGTCACAAGTTCAATCGAGTACAAAATGTCAGGAGAAGCTGTGGCAAAAGTCTAAAGTATGTGTATAAGTACTTCAGGGGCTGGTGACCCATGCAGTTTTGGACCTCTGAGTCCAAGCATGCATAAATCCCAGAACAGAAAACTGAATAGGAGCTTTACAATCTTTAGCTGCTCTTTTGCTCAGTCCATGATTCAGCAGTCCAAATGAAATGTCCTTGTTTGCAAGCAGTCATATTATGCTTTTATTCACAAATATGAAATGAAATGTTGATGTAATATTTCACTAACATCTCAACTTTGGTCTCATTTGTTCAAAAACGATTGTTTCAAAAGTCACGTGGTTCTGTCAGATGAAACTTTACAAACTCAAGTCGTGCTGCCATGTTCACATTAGAGGGAATTTTCATTGAACCCTCCCAAACAAGCCATGGTCAATCTTTTTCTGATTGGCCAGTCATGACCTTTTACTTTGATTATCTTGAGGCCTTTAAAAACTGGGATGAAGCCCGTTTTTTATTTAGTTTTTAATTTTTTAGTAATTTCTCTGATGGTTACAGTCTGACTTTGGGGTAATTTTGCTGGACGTCCACTCCTGGGCAGATTGTTAGCTGCCTAGTAAAGACCAACTCATCTTTATTATGCTGTTATGTAAAATTGTAGAGCTGAAAGAAAGTGCACTTTCTTTTTAGCACGACTGCATACGTTCAAACGTCTGTACGACACAAACAGAGAATTAAAAGTAATGCAACGTAACGTGAAGCGTTGATAGTTCTAAAACACTCTGCTTTATTCAAAACTGCATTTTACAAACTTTTCACTTTTCATATTATGGTTTCCAAATAAATAAATAAATAATCTAAAAGGAGCCCTTTTCAATCTTTACTTTTAATTTTTAACTTTGATCTGAAACTTCCAACTGTAATCACTGTCAAGTCAACTTTATTTATAAAGCACATTTAAAACAGCAGCTGTTACCAAAGTGCTGAACAGTACAAATCAATGGCAGTAATTTAATGGAAAAAATAAAAATGATAATGTTGAAAAAATAATAAAGGCATCAAAAGAACAACATACAAACACAGAACAATAAACTAGTAAATCAAATCACAGTGTGTTAAAAGCCAGAGAAAACGGGTGTTTTTAGCATTTCAAAAAGCTCAAACATTTCATAAATTAGATTTTCTATTTTTTTTAAAAATCAGCTCCTTCCACAAAACTATAAATTAATCATGTGTACACCTGCAAAGGATTTGTAGAATTTTAAAATTTCACAAATATCGAAATATAAAAATGGTTTATGGCCCAGCACTGAAGTTTGAAAGACGTTCAACTCCACACTTTTTATACCTTAAACATTTTGTGTTTTCTGAAGTTCTGCGCGTTTTCTTACCTCAGACAGTCACAGGAGACACCATCGTTTCATCCAAAGCATCAGCAGCAGTTGCAGCTGGCAGAGCCCAAGATGAGCGTCAAACAGAGACAGGCTGTGGAGATCGAGACAACATCATCCTCTCTGGAGTGGAAGTCCCTGATCCTGTCTTCTTCTGCACCATAGAACCTCCCACCTTGGCCAAACAGGCGGGTCAGTTCCAGTGGGAACAGTCCTAAATCTATTTATAGTCTGCTTCTGCTGCGCTTCAAACACTGGATTATTTATGTTTGTTTCACTAAAAGATCTGGAAAATGCCCTCCGCTGCCTCCAGAGGGAAGACCCCAGTCTAAAAGTCCGAGATGACCCCGATTCTGGTCAGGTAATCATGTCATCGAGTTAGTTAGGATTAGGAATACGTTTTAGTGGAGTGTCTGCCACGCTATCTTCTCCATCCTCAGACCATCCTGTGTGGGATGGGAGAGCTGCACATCGAAATCATCCATGATCGAATTAGAAGAGAGTATGGCATCGAGACTCACCTGGGACCGCTGCAGGTGGCCTACAGAGAGACCGTTCTTCATGAGGTTTCAACTACAGGTACCACTGTCCGGTTTAGGTTGATACTTTTCAGTGATTACACTTGTCAGCTAGAAGCATCTGCTTCGTTTTTTGATTTTTGCTGCAGAAACTCTGGATCGGACAGTGGGGGAGAGACGGCACGTTGTGACGGTGCAGCTGACAGTCAGGCCTGCAGACGACTCCTCGTGTGACTCAGCACTTACAGAGGAGCTGGAGACACAGCTGTCAACAGAAATGAAAGAGGCTATGCAGAATGGAGTGCACAGCTCATACCTTCAAGGTAAAACTGACGCCACTTACAGTATTATTAAAATCAACGTCCTACTTTTCAACACCAGAAATGTTCAGAAGGTGTATATTTGGAGCAAAAAAAACTCGTCAGGTGGAGCTTTGTTCTGGAGCAACGTCAACATTTAGTTCTGTTTGCATTAGGCTTGCTGTTAGCTCAATATCTTTATGTCAGAATAGACACAGACACTGACAAGGCCAAACTTTTTCTATCCAATGAAGAGAACATTTATTACTTGCCCGTGTGTATTTGCGCATCCACTGGATATTCAGTTCCAGGTATTGCCAGTTGGCAGTAGACTGAAGAAAAGGTCACAGCAGTCAGAAGCAGTGGCTGCTCCTTGTGGACATGGTTTGATCAATAACATGAGCGTTACAAACATCCAACTGGTTTACATTCAATGTTTGAATTTAAAGACTGAACTTGTCTCAAGTCTTTTATATGAGTGTAAGATTAACCTGTCTTTTGTTGCTTAAAGTCTGATCTTTGGTACTTTTTTTTATATATAAATATTCAGGCCCGCTGCTGGGATATCCTGTACAGGGTGTGTCCACACTGATCCGCCATGTTGCCACGGAACCAGGGACATCTCCTACCATGGTGTCCGCCTGTGTGTCTCGTTGCATGTTAAAGGTAAAACCATTAAAGGTTCTCCTCCTTTAAGATTTAAATAAAACTAGAAAAATGCATTTTAAAGCCTAAAAACGCAGAATTAAATAAAAAACAAAACTAGCAAGATACTACTAAAAATTAGGGCTGAGTACCGAACCGAGGTTCTTTTATAGCACCGACCGAACTGCACCGGTCGGTGTATGGATTGAAACGTCACTCTTTTTTCGGTGTCAAGTTTCGGTATTGGCTGTAACGTGTCACGTGGTTTCAGCACGCAGACAGGTACAACACCAGACATACGACAAACAGACTACGTGTTTACACCCAGAGCTGTATTGAGCTGCCCTACAGCTTGTATGCCTGTGGTGATGGTTACGCCCACAGACGGGGTTCACGTGTGCAGCACGTGTGTTGTCGAAGTCATTCGACAACACACGCAACTTTCTGCTTGCAAGCAGAAAGTTGCTCCGTGTTTTTCTGCAAGAAGAAAGACAGCAGCCTCCCCTCCTCCTCCTCTCAGCATTAAAGTCAGCCTGTGAGTGTTGAACGGCCTGATTCATCATCTCTACGGTCCGACTCCTCTTCATCAAAGAACTCCGAGGATGGAGCTGTGCCTGTGTTTCAGCTGGTGAGTTTACGTTTGTTAACGTTACTGCAGCTTAACATGTACATCGCTGAGAGTTAAACTAGGATCCATGTGACGCTAACTTTAAGATATTGGTGTGTAAATTTATTTTATCTACGTAGCTAGCTAAACTCAGAAGCTAACTAAAGATTGACACTAACAGATAAAGCTTGTAAAAATGTGCTCATCCATCGAATCAGCTGCTTAAACAGTTCAGCTAATGTTCACTGAAAAAGTTCAGTTTGTTAATGTTAATGTTCTCCTCACAGGAGGTTCTGACCCTGATGTGACGAGGACAGAGGCAGTCAAAAGAAAAGTGAGGTGGGGGCCACAGGACAGTCACAAACTTTGTTGTTAAAGTTTGCTGTCTTTTCTACAGTGGAGGCTCCATGATGGAGGTAAATTAAACTGTAAAGGATGTTGTTGACCAGTTAAGCTTTTATCTCTCAGCCTAGATAATGTTTTTGAGCAATAATAACACAACCATGTTATTGTTGATGTTTTGTTCTAATGTTAATTAGGGAGATGATCAGAGCCCTAAACCCCAGAGAAGATTCAGGCAGAGACACAGAGGTGCAGATGTCTGCATCAACCCTAACCTCAGTGAATCCAGTGATCTGCTGGTGGAATGTGGGGGTCAATATGTCAGTGCTATCAAACTGACAACCAGGGATCTGTGTGTGCAACAATTATCATCTACACTCTCAAGAGTGAACATTTTCTACTGCTGGAGACACCATCAGCCAGGAGGGGGCTTGTTTGTGTCCAGAGAAAGCAGACATGTTGTTTCTGAAGAAAAACTTTTAAGTGAAAAGGTCCTCAGTGTGTAGCAGTGAGCATTAGACACTGACATGTCACTTGTTGTTTGCAACTGTTATTTTTTTAACTGGAAATTATTTGTTTATTTTTATGTAAGAAAACTGCTTGGAATAGAAATACCAAAGTTAAAAAATAAAACTCACAATTTGTACTGTAATGTGTAACGTAATTTTATTCTTGTTAGAATTAATAGTAATTACAAAATTGATACTGAAAAAAGAACCGTCCAGGAACCGACACCGAAGTGAAGGTACCGACACCGGTACCGATACCAATTTTTTTTAGAAAGGTACCCAGTCCTAATAAAAATTGCAAAATGCGAGCTAAAATGAACATAATACTATCTAAAAACTAAATGCAACAAAAATAGCCAAATGTTAAAAATTGTAATGTTAGCAAGAATTTAGGTAAGAAGTTGGTAATAGAAAATCTTAAATGAGCTATATTCAGCTAAAACTGCGTAAGGCTAGCTAAAAGCTAAAAATATTTGAAGTATGCAGAAGTAGTTAGATTGGAAGAAAAAAACAATATGAATGCTTAATCAGCATTGTCATAAAAACACTCCAGAGTTGTTATTTTGGATTCAGGCACTGAGCCTCGCAGGCGGCCAGGTCCTGGAACCAGTGATGTCCCTTGAGGTGATTGTGCTCGAGGAACACCTCAGCTCTGTGCTGGGGGACTTGGCCCAAAGACGAGGGACGATCCGAAACATCCAGAGTCGCCATGACAACAAGGTGCTGCTGGCTACTGTGCCCTTAGCAGAGACGATGGTGAGAGGACGCTCAGACGGTTCAGTTATAGATGTGTGTATTTTGGGTTTATTTTTTTAAACATTTCCTCTTCACATGTTTCACACATTAAAGGGCTACTCAACCAAGCTGCGAACTTTGACCTCTGGCAATGCTACCTTCTCACTGGAGCTGGACACCTACGAGGCCATGAACCCTCAGGACCAGAACTCACTGCTAAAAAAGATGTCTGGTCTGCTGTGATCCTCAGACGCTTCTGCAACTGAGACTTTCTGTGAACCTCAGACCTCTGAACACTCTGGAGGGGTTTGAACACAGAACTATTATGACAAATAATTAGCCGCTTCATTTCTGTACTGGTATGATTATTATCTCCTGCTGCCATGAAATGTGTCAGTCATGCCTGAGCAAATATCTCAAGAACCACCAGTGGCGGCTGCTCAACAGAGGGCGCTAGGGTGCCTCCCCACCACTGACACCACTCACCATATTACATTGAAGACTTAAAAAAATTAAATAAAAATGAAATAATAAAATAAAAATATTCAGAAATATATGTATTTTTTTTAGTTGTGTAAGATAAATATTTTATAGTTAATGATGAGTTGTTTCTTTCAAAAACATTGTCTTTGATGTGGTGACGCATTTCCGCCCTGGGAGCACTAGCACATAGACTCTCATTAAAAGTTGGACATGCAAAGTTAGCTCTTCTTTGTTACAAGAGACAGGAAGATTCTGGGCGCACTACTCAAACACCCTGAGTACCAGCGCACTGTATGGATCATGCTTCTGGTCCTGCCGTCCCGGTACAGATTTATTTATTTTATGTCCCGGAACAGATCGTGCAGTGACAGACACAACCAGGCTATGTACAGTATGAAATAATTATTATTTAGCTGTCAGACAGCAGCACATTTAAAAGAAGCGCAGCATTAATTTTGATCAGGCAGATAGTTGCATTCGGCGCTGGGTTTGTTGAAGCCAGCTGGGGTCCTGTGTAGAAATGAGAGGACTGGCGTGGACCACCACCTCAAGCGACGTGGAAAATTCTAACGGCTAGACCTGTCACAATAACAAATTTTGCTGGCTGATTTATTGTCTCAGAAATTATTGCAACAAATTCAATTCAGTTTATTTATATAGTGCCAAATCACAACAAGTTGTCTCAGGGCACTTTACAGGAACAAATGATATTGTTTGAAATATGACAATAATTAATCATTATTAGTAGCAATTGTCAAATTTAAGAAGAAATGTTGGTTAATTTGTTTTGCATGTCACACCTTTTTTTGGCCACTGGATGACAGTATAAGACTGTTTGAACCAAAGGATGGATAGTGAGGGAGCAAGCAGCGTGTCTAAGAAAAATAGGAAGGAGGCCCCTTGACGTGACATGGGCTGTCTCTGTTTGCTTCTCAAAATGGCAGAAGCTCGTGTGGTTTGAGCTCTTTAGCATTTTCCACACAAAGCTTTTAATAAAAAATCAGTAAACAAGTTCTCAGTTTCTTTTTGCAGAGAAAAACTTTTTACACTAAGGCACAGGTTTCAACCGTGAATTTTTGGAGCTTTGACAAGACGGAGGCTTTTTCCCCGAGGTCGGCCTGTTAGCTTAGCTCGTAGCTTAGCTTCTCAGCTTAGTTGCTTTTAACGATCCAAAAACAGGATTTTGGATCGTTAAAACAGATTTTAAAGAGAAAAGAGAAAGGGAGGGGTCAGTGAAGAGCACTGGAGTTGAGCCTTTTGTCATCCAGTGTCTTCAGTAGAAAGAGAGACACAAAGAAACGATAAAGCAGATAAATAAAAATGAGGTGGATAATTTTCATTTATCATGTGATTAATTGATTTATTGTGACAGGCCTACTAACGGCAGTCATCATTAATGTGCCATTATTACCATATAATTGTGCCATTAATGTATTGTTTACACAGGTAATGAATGAGTTAATAAAGCGCGCAGACGTGAGTCAACCGATGAGTCAACCGATGAGTGTGATGTGTGCGGAATGTCTTGAACACATATATATATATATATATATATATATATATTTATTTATTTATTTATTTCATTTACCCTTTATTTATACAGGTAGTCTCAGTGAGCCACGAGAACTCATTTTCAAGAGAGACCTGTTTAGGGAGCAGATGGGGGTTAAGAGTCTTGCTCAAGGGCCCAGAGTGGCGCGAATGAAGGTGGGGGCAGGTGTGGGTGCTTGACCTATCCCACCCACATTTTTGATGTCGGTACCGGGGCTCGAACCGGCGATCTTCCGATCAAAGGCCCACCTTCTCTAACCTCTGCGCCACCACTCCCCATATAGTTTGGTACATGTCTATTTCGGAGTTCTAGCCCCCACTGGTGGAAATTCCACCAGCTGCCACTGTGAACCACTGGACAGATGACTGAAAAGGTCAGTTTACCAGGTTGAAAATTAAAAGTCATCCCCAGCTAATACTCTGCTAACAGACTGCATGACATCTTTATTTAAAACTTTGGTAAACAGTGCAATGAACAATATGCAACATTTTTGAAAAATATTCAAAACCTCTGGAGAAGTTTCGTGAATTTTATTCACAATTTTTTAGAAACAGTCATGAAAATACAAAGTATTCATAAAATTATCTCTTTGATATGACAACATGAAATCAAGAGTTACAACAATAATCAGCTTTAAATCAGTGCAAGCTCCGAGAAGGCAGCTTATCGTTAGATTTTCTTTTAAAACCCAAACCTGGGGTTGATTGTGTGCAAACGTTCTTCCCTTTTCTGTCCCCAGGTCAGCCTCTCTTGTTCTCAGAGACCTTTGTATTCTTTCGGACAATAACTGGTGAACAGTGGCTGAACTGGGATTCCACGCCTTACAGAGAGGAAACAACGATGTTATAACACAAGTGTTGCATAATTACATTGTTTGCAGACTCAGTACTTACTCCACCAAACGGCAGCGGTGCACAGAGAGTCTGTTGAAGGCATCACCAATGTCCGTCACATCTTTGGCACTCCACAGCCGCTCTGCCACAGCACAGGCACGGGGCCTGAGTTAACAAGGAGTTAAAGAAAGGAGGGAAAACACGCTCATAATCTGTCCTTGGTAAATACAGCACCGATTAGGGCATTGTGTAAAATGTAAATAAAAAAGAATGCAATGATTTGCTAATTGTTTTATTCACAATTCTCATGTTTCTCACTGTGAAGATCCCATCGTTTAACATCTGGGAGCTGAGGAGAGCAGTTAGAGCTTTTGGAGGGGAATGTTGTCCTCCTCTTTGCTGATTTTTGTTTGATGATGCAACACATATTTTCAATTGATCAAGTCTAGACTGCAGGCAACCAGTTTCACACAAACTCTTGCTGCACAGCCACGCTGCTGTAATGGAGGCAGTATGAGGTTATTATGGTCTTGCATAAGGTCTTCCCTGAAAAAGACCTCATCTGGATGGGAGCACATATTGTTTTAAAACCTGTATACACTTTTCTGCATTGATAGTGTTTTTCCAGATGTGTTAGATGTGTCCATGCCAAAGTCACTAATGCACTCCCATATCTTCAGAGAGGCAGACTTTTGAACTGTGAACATATGAATGGCTAGATGGTGCCTCTCAACTTTAATTCGGAGAACATGGCTTCTATTTTGTATAGGCTTCGCCTTTTAAGGCTGTCGCTGGTGGGTTTATCCCGTCATGCAAAGCATTGCACTGAAAAAATTAGTCCACGCCCACCTGTTGTGTGGGCCCCACCCGGTCCATATAAATTAATTTAAGAGCGGGTAATCGGCTCCCATTTTTCTTCAGCAAGCGTATAGCACTGAGCTTCAACTAGACAATGTCCAGCACCAACGACATCCGCCTGTGTCCGTCCTGCAAGACCGGCTACATGCTGAGTTTTGACCGGCATGACATCTGCGAAGGATGCCTGGGTCCCCGACACGCCGACCTTGCTTCCTCCTGCCACCTCTGTGATCTCCTTCCCCCGGAGGAGAGGCAGAGGCGAGCAGCCTTGTTCAAGGCTAACGTCGAGGAGTGCCTCTCCGTGGCGGGGGACTGTTCGCTGGATGACGCCATTGATTTTTTTCAACGCCGGCTCTCGGAGCGAATCGGATGGTTCCTCTGGGACAGGCAACGTCAGCAGCAAGCTCCGCTGCTCACTCCCTCCTGGAGAGCATGGTGTTGGGACGAGGGGGGCCGAGCAGATGCTCGCCGCCCTGACCCCATCTGGCCTCGTTTCCCAGCAGTGACGTCCTGGAACGAGGCTGCAGCCGGACCTGGTAGACTGAGAGCGCCGGTTTCCACATTGGCGCCCATCACCAGAGTGGTGGGGTTTACTGAGCGGAGTTTTCCCTCGGTCCCCCCCGGAGCCAAGCCTGGTGGAGGCTCTCAGAGCAAAGATGTCCAGGTTGGACCAGCGTCCTGTGCCTCCGGGGAACCATGACCAGACGGTGACATCACTCTCCAACCGAGCTCACCAGTGTGCGTTCCAGGTGGCAGCAGCGAACAATAATGTTGCGCTGCTAGCATACAGTATTTCAAAGAGGCTGGAAGGAACAGACCTGCCTGAGGAGACGAAGAGCTCCCTCTGCAAGGCGTCTGACGTCATCCTGAACCTGTGCGCCTCTTCTGCCATCTGCCTGTCTCGCATCGCAGCCTGGATGACAATGGTTCAGCGATCCACCTGGCTCCGTCACTTCCCCTCCCTGCCGGAAAAGCTGCAGAAAGACTTGTTGGAGGGCCCCATCACGACGGGCGAGCTGTTCGGAGCCAACTTCAAGGCCATGCTCGAGAACTCGAAGAAGTCGGAGGAGGTGTCGGAGACTGTGCGCCATCTGGTCAAGTCGCACTCCTCCCCCCCCCGCCTGCTGGAGAGAGCGATGTGGCCAAAGACAGCAGCAAAGATGCGCCACAGCTGCAGCAGCCTCTTCTCGCTCCGCCGCCGGCCCCTCCCGTCAGAGAACAGCCCTCCTCATCCCGGCATCCAGCGGTACAGCGTTTCCCCAGAGACTGCCAAACAGCCAACAGGCGCTGCCCTGGAACAACCAGACGCAGGGCCCACAGGGGAGAAGATTCAAAAAATGACTCCTTGCGGAGGATGTGTGTGCACAATGATGGTTCGAGCTTTGAAATAAAACGTAAACATCATTCAGCCTGTCTGTCAGTTCGGATGACCTCACAGCGGCTTCTCCTCACACATCCTCCACACAAAACAAGCCGGTGTCCTTCAAACAGGTTTTTTTAAAATCACCGCAGCTCAAAAAAACACACAAAAGGCGCGTGTGACACAGCCAAAAGTGAATGTTTTCAGCAGACCGAGTCCAGTGGGAAACCTCGCTCTCAGCCCAAGCTGTGCGCTGCCTCCTCTGACCGCAGCGGTGACAAACGCGTGCCCCTGCGGCAGCCTTCGCCGAAGCAGCACCACATGGCCAAGGGCACGCGCGCCTCCCCTCATCCTTTCGAGAAAGCCTCACCTTAGGTCGCTCGGAGCACGCCTTCGCAGCACATGACGGCGGTAGAGGCTGTAAATCGGTTGGCATCCGTAAAAAACATGACGCAGCACGGAAATGCGCATTCGCTCCCCAAATGAAAAATTTAATTTCCAGGGTTCCAGAAGGAGAGGAAAACAGGGTTCTACTCTCGTTACTTCCTGCTCCCAAAACAGACCGGAGAGATGAGACCCATCTTGGATTTGTCAATTTTCAACAAATCGATCATGGAGAGACAATTTCACATGTTGACAACTAGACAATTGTTAGACAACATTCAGCAAAACGACTGGTTTACCTCCATCAATCTGAAAGACGCCTACTTCCACATCCCGATCATTCCAAAGCACAGAAAGTTCATGCGCTTCTCCTTTCAAGGGATCCAGTATCAGTACAACAGACTTGCGTTATGGGGTATTCCCTCGTGCCACACACGTTTTCAAAATGCGTGGAGTTGGCTCTGCAGCCGCTACACAGAGCAGGGATGAGAATTCTGTTTTATCTGGACGATCTGTTGCTGCTGACCCTTTCCAGACAGGAGGCAGCAGCGCAAACTCAGACGCTGACGTCACACCTGCAAATCTGGGCTTCTCCATAAACTGGGAAAATAGTTCAGTTCTCCCAGCCCAGACGATCATTTACTTGGGAGTGGAGCTAAACTCGGTCACTATGAGGGCTCGCTTATCTCAGCCGAGAACCGAAGCTCTAAAGGACCAGCTCCGCCACGTGAAACCAGGCAGAGTGGTAACAGCCTTTTCTGTCATGAAGTTGTTAAGAACGATGTCGTCGGCTCATACGGTGATCCCGTTGGGCTTACTCCACATGCGATGTCTCCAGAGGTGGTTCGCTCATTTGCGTATGGATCCGGTGAGGCAGAAGAGACGGTTGACCGTTGTGCCCCCCTCCGTGAGAAGTGACCTGAGACACTGGGGAAACCCTCTTGTTCTGTCGGAGGGAGTTCCCATCAGCAGACCTACGTCACACGTGTCAGTCTTCACAGACGCATCCCTGTCAGGTTGGGTAGGCACATGCATGTCTCGAGCTGTGCGGGCGTTGTGGCCACCCCACACAGCAGCTCATGTAAATGTTTTGGAATGTTGCACGGTTTTGAATGTGATTCAACACTTTGCTCCTGTGCTGCGGAATCAACATGTTCTGATTCACACAGACAACAAGGTGACTGCAGCATACATAAACCGGCAGGGGGGTGTGCGCTCAGCCCAAATGTTACACATTGCGAGACGGCTGCTGTTTTGGGCACACCAAAATCTGCTCTCCATCAGAGCAGTGTACATCCCCGGTGTTCTGAACAGGGGGGCGGATGTGATGTCCAGGGGTGGTCCGTGTCACAGGGACTGGACCCTCCATCCAGAGCTGATGGCTCAGACGTGGCAGAAATTTGGCAAAGCGGCCGTAGACCTGTTTGCCACACGAGAGAACGCTCAGTGTCAACTATGGTTCTCACGGAGCCCACGAGACGAACCACCGCTAGGGGTGGTTGCGTTTGCTCACAGTCCATGGCCCAAAATGCTTCTTTATGCATTTCCCCCACTCCCTCTGATATCACGGTTTCTGAACCGAGTTCAGGAGGAGGGACTGACAGCCCTCCTGGTGGCTCCCGAGCCCATGAACACCCCGTAGTTCCCAATTCTACGACGCCAGTTATCAGGGCGCCCGTGGAAACTGCCGTGGAGGGAGGACGCTCTCCTCCAGGCGGGAGGAGCGATCAGGAGTTACCCAGAAATAGGCAAGCACCTTTGGGTCTGGCCGCTGAGCGGATCCATTTAGAGAGGATGGGTCTCTCCCAAGATGTAGTGCACACGATCCAGGATTCACGTGCTGCCTCCACCACAGCGCTGTACACATCAAAGTGGACAGCTTTTCAGCACTGGTGTACGGAGAAAGGTGTAGAGGCCACCTCATGTCCACTAGGTGGCGTGCTGTCCTTTCTACAGCAGCTGATGGACAGAAATCTGGCGTTCAGCATGATTAAAACGTACGCTGCAACCATCTCTTCTTGTCACGAAGGTTTCGGGGACAGAACGGCTTTTAATCATCCGCTGATGAAGCATTTTTTAAAAGGTATACAGAGACGCAGGCCTGTTTCAGAAGAAGAAGCATCTTTCCATCTTCTCTGCCCTGTACGTGCATTGACGTGTTACGTAGCATGCACGGTGGCATTGCGTCAGACTCAACATTTGTTTGTGCACTATAGAGATGCATCTGCAGGTCACCCGCTATCCACCCAGCGCCTGTCACACTGGCTGTGTAAGGCCATTTCTGAAGCCTACAGAGCATCAGATTTAGAGCCTCCTGACAACCTCAGGGCACACTCAACCAGAGGTATTGCATCTTTGACTGCTTTGCATAATGGTATGTCAATGCTGGATATTTGTACTGCGGCCGCGTGGTCAACACCCTGTTCATTTATTCGCTTTTATTTACGTGATGTGTCGGCTTGTTCCATGACACATTCTGTTCTTAGTGCCTTAACAGAATTAATATTATTTAAAAAAGTTAAATCTGGTCCTCTGGACATTAAAAAAAAAACCCAAAACAAAGAAAAACAACAAAAAATGTAGAAACGTTTCGTCTCTCGTCCGAGAGACTTCTTCAGTCTGAGGTGCTGTTTTCAGCTCGGTCTCTTAAATAGCACCTTCTCAGAGTGGATCAACCAGTTTGCTGCT
>NC_056515.1:5606165-5610665 GCF_014905685.2 Nematolebias whitei | reverse complement strand
GTTCAACTGTCCCCCTCTTACAATGCTGTGATTGCTAGTATCACTCAACCCTCTGTGAACAGTAAACAGCCATCAGGTGCTAATGACCCATTGTTAGGCTGATGGTCCTTCTTGAGCATGTGAGCAGCTGGTTTTGGTTGTCAGCAGCAAAACTGGTTGATCCACTCTGAGAAGGTGCTATTTAAGAGACTGAGCTGAATACAGCACCTCAGACTGAGGAAGTCTCTTGGATGAGAGACGAAACGTTTCTATATTTTTTTTGCTTTGTTTTGTTTTTTGTTGTTTTGAATGTCCAGAGGACCAGATTGAACTTTTTTGGATTTTTCTACCTGGATTATTGAGCATGCATCAGGAGACTATATTTTAATATTAGAACAAAGACAACATGAAACGATAAATTACACATTTTCAACAGTAACAAAAAATGAGCAAAACGGCAGCCAAAAGTTAAAATCAGCTAAACATGATAAAAATGGAAAATGAAAGTTTCATAGAAAAGTATTTCAAGAATTTGAAGACATCTTCATCTATTTTTCAATGTGAAAAATATAACCCAACGATAAAAATTACAAAAATTGTAAAAACATATAAAAGTGACTGGTGTAATAATTTTAATATAAGAATGGTTATTACCACTACAGTAAAACAAAACAACAAAAAATAGACATAATTACACGACTATAAACAGAAAAATAATGCTGACTCAGCACTGTCACAGAACATACGAACACGTACCGTGCAGGGCTCCCCACACCTTTTGTGCCTTCAGGACTGCGACCGGCTGATCCACAACCAGCTCATCTGCAAACACAAACATGCACATTTCACAAATGGCTGCATTTCCTGTGGTGGAAAACTTGGCAGGAGCTCCTTACGGTGGGTGAACCAGAGCTTTAATCTGTGTTAATCCTGCTCTGTGCTTTCCTCTGCTCCTCTGTTCATAAGTAAAACAGAGAATAAAAATAAATCCCACTGTGGCTGCTGTGAGACATTTGATCACATTTTGTCTATGGGTCATGTTCAGACAGTCCCTTCAGGGCCAAGCAGCCAACACCGTTTCAGGACTACATGACATCTGTCACAGACTTTGAAACAGACAAAACTTTTATAATCAGAGCAAAACACTCCTGGGTTCTGTGAACCCTCCCAGTCAGAGCTGCATCACCAACAGAACAGAGCGCTCTACGGTCACAGAGCGGTCAGAGCAGCTGGATCGAGGGCTGGCTGGGTTAGTTCTGCTTCAGTCTTGTCTTTTTTTTTGGTACCTCTTTTTTTTTTAGCTCAACTGATTAGTTCACAGGCAGCATGTGGCGCAACTGGTAAGAGCTGCTGTCTCTCAGCGAGAAGGTCACTGGTTCAAATCCCGGCCGGGGACCTTTCTGGGTAGAGTTTGCATGTTCTCTCCGTGCTGCGTGAGTGAGAGAGTGAATGATGATTTGTCTTGTTTGTCTCTATGTGTCCCTGTGATGGACTGGAGACCTGTCCAAGGTGTCCTCCGCCTCTCACACAGTGACTGCTGGATATGAGCACCAGTGACCCCCACGACCCAAAAAGGAAGAAGTGTGTAAAAGATGATGGATGATTAGTTCATCATTTTAAAAGCTGAGTTTAAATTTATTAAAAGGAAGCTGCAGTTTGATTTCTTATGTCAAGTCAATTTTTTTATAAAGCACATTTAAAAACAGCAGCGTTACCAAAGGGCTTAAAATTAAGAATCAATGGCAGTAATTTCATGAAAACATTTATAAAATTTTTTAACTATGGGCAGCACGATGGCTCAGTGGTTAGCACTGTTGCCTCACAGCAAAAAGGTTCTGGGTTCAATCCCCGGTTAGACCTGGTTCTTTCTGGGTGGAGTTTGCATGTTCTCGTGCATGCGTGGGTTTTCTCCGGGTACTCCAGTTTCCTCCCACAGACCAAAAACATGCATGTTCGACTGCTTCAGACCCAGGCCTCCCTTACAAAACAGATGTGTAATCTCAGTGGTTTTTGCCTGGTGAAATAAAGGTTAATAAATTAAAATAAAAACATAAAAGAACAGAACAATAAAATACTAAATCAAATGACAGTGTGTGCCAGAGAAAACAGGCGTGTTTTTATATGCTGGGAATCAAGGAGGGTTGTGTAATTAAAGGTAATAAAAATGTTAGTCACAAAGACCATCTGCAGTACGTCAAGATAAGACTAAACAAAACGTGTCCCTGTCATAAGCATGTGACCTGTCCAGGGTATCCCCGTCCACACAGTGACTGCTGGACACTGGCACCAGTGACCCCCGCGACCCAGAAAGGAAGAAGCGAGTAAAGATAATCTATGGATGGATAAACAAAACTGAGCAACAGCAAAACTCCACAGATAAGATACCTGCACATATGTTTAACTGCCTCCAAGGCTCAGTTAATGTTCAGCTCGTCAAAATAAAAACATTCAGAGAAACTTTTGTTTAGAAAGTTCTGATATCGCTAAAACTAAACTATATTTGAGTATCATAAGCAAAAGTTCATGGAGGCTAAAAGAACCAGTCAGACTAATTTGCTGCATATCTGTCTGCATGGACGTCACATGCTCACTCATCTCCGTTTTATAGGTGTCGCCATTTTGAGGGACTGAACTGCACTCAGAGCTCCAACACTAGAAAATGCCTAAACGGCGCCATTTATTTTACTAACAAGCATTTAATTAAATATGGGAGTAGTAAACAGACTTAAGACACATTTGTTTCTGCCCAAAAGCAGCCAGAGAGTCAGCGTCTGAAGGATTTAGACCCAGTTAAAGCTGCTGAGCTCAGTCCTACAGAGGACGATAAAGACGTTTGTCTTCCCGCATCACTTCATCACAGGTAAATATTTGGTCTAGCTTTCTGTTGAACTGGTATTTTATCACTGGTTGGGTCAGCTTATCTTTTACAAGACACATTAAAGTCAATAAGGCTGAGCTCTGACAGATTATGTGTTTCACAAGCAGTTCTTAGTTTTACAACAAATAACAGTGAATAATCAAATGTGTTTATAAATGTATTTACATTTGAAAGACTACTAGTCCTTCAGTTAGTAGTGAGAGATCTACATCTCTTGGTTTGAAAGACAGTGGGCGATATGCATTTATTTGTGGAATGAAATGCAGCGTCCCTTGATTTTGTTACGTTTTATTCCTAAACTGTCTCCACCTGGTGAGTGAGCAATCTGCAGACAGATCTAGAACTGTTCCAGCATTGATGCATTAACATGTCATTACAGTTTAATTCAAGAAAATCTTCTTTTCATCAGTAAAATGGAGCAGGACAAACAAGTCCCATTCCATTTAGGACGAAGGTGTTCGGTGGAGTCTTCCTCCACCTGTAGCAGCAGCACCATCAGCTCACGGTGATCATGTGCACGAGGAAGCAGACACTCACATGACTCGTCAGAAGCCACGCTCGGATATCCGTCACATTCAGAGTCAGCTGATGTGATCCACACCTGCAGCTCCGTCAGCTCCGACGGGTCAGACCTCCTGCTTTGATTCGTCTTCTGCTTTTTAGAGCCGCCAAACATGTACTCATAGTACCTGCAGAGGCACAGTGAAAAGTGAAAGCGGTCCTTGAACGCACCGCGACGCAGAGCTCTGTGAATAAAAACTGACTGACCTTCTGTAAGCGTTCTGCAGCAGGCTGCAGCTTGGACCCGCTGAAGACTCTGTAGCGTCAGTGATCTGAAAGGTGGACACACTTAACTTGAAGGAAACACTGTTGATTTGGATTTTCTGCGGCAGGGGCCACAGAGAGCCGAACTTTGAAGGCTCTGCGGTGAGCCCCGGCTCTTCATGGTGGAAGTTGGGTTGAAAACCCTGACAGAGACCAAGAGCCAGCAGAGTCAGAGCAAAATCCTGCAGAGAGACCATGATGAGAGACAAGAGGAAAGTCACAAGACCTGGACCAGAAGCAGCTTTCTGTATTCCGGCAAGAGGGCGGGCCAGAACCCCCGGAAACCAGAGCGGACTGAAATTTAAAGGAGAATCGTTCACTGAACTACAGAAACACTGGAACGACCACTGAGAGCTCAAGGTGAGTGTATGGCCGCCATGTTGTAAGGAGCTACTTTTTTTTTTTTTTTTTTTTTTAACCTTTATGTATAAAGGTTAGTCCCATTGAGCCACGAGGACTCATTTACAAGAGAGACCTGAAAATCTTCTTTTACTTATGTCTGCACGACCTCCTAACAAAGTTCGATCAGCCTTATCTGGAGCAAAATGTCAACCCATCACTACTGTGATAACATAAATGCTGTAATCACTCTAAGCAAAGGTCTGCTTAGTCAAACCAGAACACTTACAGTGTGTGTAGTTAAATTACTCTTTGTTTAAAAAAAAATCAGGTATCTCTTGAAAATGAGTCCCCGAGGTTCAATGGGATTAACCTGTCTAAATAGAGGTTGAATGGATGAAAAAAAATAAAATAAAATCACTTCACTGAGTACAAATATTTAGAGGGAGAATAGAAACTTGGGGTGAGTGATGTAGCTA
>NC_056515.1:5595324-5606065 GCF_014905685.2 Nematolebias whitei | reverse complement strand
TATATATATATATATATATATATATATATATAATGCCAGGAGGAACACCAGAGTGTCTTTGGCATTGGCTCCTCTTACCTTAGCTTCGGTGCATAGCTTAGGTCTTCAGTGTTAATACAGGACTGAGATTCATTCCTAAGATGATATGCCACTACTTACCAGTTTATACTTCCTGGTTCTGGCACCACACAATGTGTGATGATGTGGGGTGTTGCAAAAAAAGGGAAAAAAAATCTAGTATCTTTGTCCAGATGTCAAAACATTTACAGCTTAGTATGCAATACAATGATCCTCCTCTGATGATAATTATCTAGGACAGGAGTTTTTAAAGTGTGAGAGTAAGCCTCTGCCTCAGAGAGCAAATAAAATGAACCCCACCCCCACTGTAGACTTTTTTTATTTTACACATTTAAACATCTGTGCTTTTATTTTACATTTTGAACATGTGTTGGCAATGCTGTCTGATGAGTCGACAATTTATCCTGTCTGCTGACTGTCTCTGTCACTGTCAGACTCTCCAGCATCTACCTGATAACTCCATTCATGAAATTATTTACATCCATATTAGATCATTCCTTCTGAGTGTAATTTAATTTGTCAGTGAATGTGCCCCTAATTACTTTAATCTGGTCAGTAGATTCACAAATGTTTGATCTCATGGACATGCACTGGTGAGTTTAAATTGTTAGCAAGTCTGAGTTTACATTTACATTTATTTGCCTTTTATCCAACAATTTTCAGTCAGGTCATCTGGACAGTTTCTTTTTTTGTGTGCTGAAACATTTCACCTTCCATCCAGAAGGCTTCATCAGTCAAGGAAACACACAACACAAAGCTTATTCTTCCCCCAACAGCTTACTCCAAAGTGGAACAAACCAGTTATGTTGGTACTAAGATGGTGTCTTTGGCACGCCCCCTTCTCCGGTGCCGGCCCTCTCCCTCGTCGACAGTCATGTCAAACTGGTTCAAAAGTGGTTTGTTCCACTTTGGAGTAAGATGTTGGGGAAAGAATCCATTTTGTTGTGTGTTTCCTTGACTAATGAAGCCTTCTGGATGGAAGGTGAAATGTTTCAGCACAAACAAAAGAAACTGTATACTATATACTATATATATATATATATATATATATATATATATATATATATATATATATAAACATAAACATACATATATACAGTACATATATAAATATAACAAAAACTGTTATACACAGTGAGGGGAAAAATCAACATGCCCAACTGGTTTTACATTCTTATCATTGTGTTCTTCCAGACAGTAATCATGACCCACGACAAGAACTGGTTTTCATCACATTTTAAACTTCTTTTAAACATGAGTCATAAATCTATATTCTTTTACACAGAACGTTGTGTGTAAATTTGTTCAGCAACACTTCAGGTCTTTTAACTTAAAAAAATAAAATAATTTTGTATTCCTGAAAGGAGTACATATATGCCAATAATATGCAGAGCAAACTTTTAAACAAAGATCTCATCCTCTGAGAACTCGGAGTATGAGATAAGGATGACCCTCATATACTTCTAAACCAAATTATCTGTCAATTTTATTAGTTAAATTTGTTTTGTCAGTTTAGTGGTTCATGAGATATTTTGCTAACAGACAATGACAGAGTTACGGTACATGAATGTCCACTTTTTACTGTTGCAGCCAGGTGATAGCATAACTGATGGAAACTTAACAACTGAAATCAGTAAATTCAGTGGCATCTGGCTGCCAAAATCATTTGTTGCTTTTTTAAATTATTCTGTGTTTAAATATATTTGATTCAGTTTATTTATATAGCACTAAGTCACTATAGAAGTTGTCTCAGGGCATTGAACAGAAACAATCACATACATTAAAAAAAGCCTATTAGTAAAAGTTATCAGTCTAAGGAAGTCAGAAGATTGCACTGAATCGTCACTTCATTGCAGTTTCCTATATCTTGAACAAGTACACTGGCAACAGTGGAAAGGAAAAACTCCCTTTAAACAGGAAGAAACCTCCAGCAGAGCTAGGCTCACGACAAGCAGCTTTCTGCTTTGGTCCAGGTGTACTTTCTACTGGAAGAAAGAAAAATAACGCACGTTAAGATGGAAATAATTACAAATACAAACAGGTAGAGTAGAGCCAGTAAAGACAGCAGCAGAGACAGGAAATGTGGTCAGTTTGTCCTCCAGCAGTCTAAGTCTAGCAGCACTAACTAAGGGAAAGCTCAGGAACCCCAAGCCAACCTTAACTATAGGATTTTTCAAAAAGGAAAGATGTAACAAATCTAAGTCAGGTCCTCTGGATGGATTCTTGTAGGGCGCATCCACACCAGCCCTGTTTAGTCTGCTTTAATCGAACTCTAGCTCATTTTCCTAGAAAGTCTGGTTTGTTTAGGGAGGTGTGAACGCGCCATCGAACTCTGTCACAGAACAAAAAGGCGAACTCTGGCCCGGGCTAAAACCTAGGTCTCGGTCCGGTAGAAGAGAACTCCAGCGCGGTTCGAGTACAATGTGAATGTAATCAGACCGGGCCCCGCTCCGCAGGACAAACAAACACGCATTTCTTTGACCTTATATGGAGCCGTCAGCTGCCTTGTGTGGAAAATCAATATTCTCCATGGTCTTCTGCCTCATCTTCTGCTCATGCTGAGTCCATTTTTGAAAAATGACAAAATATAACACCTAAAACTGCTAAAACTTGATGCCACTCCGTTTTTGTTTTTATTTCCAGAAGAAGAAGGTCTTCAGAGGTTTTTGTGTCGTTTCTTTCAGTAGTTCTTGGTGCAGCGCTCCCAAAGGCGAGTGGGGGAATAGGTTGCTTCAACAGGTTGGCTCGACTGCACAGTGCAGTGTGAATGCAAACGCACCAGCTCAAATGTAAACAAAATGTCATGAATAAAAGCCTAATAATTGATCATTAGCACTCTGATGGCTATTTGCTATTCACAGGGGGCTGAGTGATACTAGTAATAACATTATTGTAAGAGGGGGACAGTTGAACCCAGAGGCCTCCACCCCTGTTTAATGATGGACGATTTCTTTTCACAAAGATGGCCTCCTTTACTCCTCTCTCAAACCATCGTTCCTCTCTATCCAGGATGTGAACATCTTCATCCCTGAAAGAGTGACCGCTGGCCTGGAGATGAGTGTAGACCACAGAGTCCTGGCCTGATGATGTTGATCTTCTGTGCTGGGCCATCCTTTTGGCCAGTGGCTGTTTTGTTTCCCCGATGTAAGACTGATCACAGCCCTCCTGACACTGAACAGCATACACAACATTGCTCTGTTTGTGCCAGGGGACTGGATCTTTGGGATGAACCAGTCTTTGCCGTAATGTATTTTGGGTTTAAAAGCCACTGGGACATTGTGTTTAGGAAATAGATGTCTCAATTTCTCTGAAACTCCCGCAACATATAGAATGACCACTTGTCTGGGTTCCTCCTTTTCACCTGATGGCTGACTGGAGTCCTGTTTGAGATTCTTCTCTGCTTTCAGGAAGACCAAGTTAGGATATCCACATTGCTCTAGAGTCTGTCTTGTGTGGGATTTGTCCTTCTGCCTGGCTCCTGAGTTATTGGGGACGCTGTCTGCTCTGTGATACAGAGTCCTGATGACTCCTAACTTGTGCTCCAGAGGGTGATGGGAGTCAAACTGCCAATACTGGTCTGTGTGGGTGGGTTTGTGTTACACATCAGTTTGCAAATGCCCTTCATCAGAAACTGAGACCTCACAGTCCAAGAAAGCCAGCCTGCCATTTTTTACATCTTCTCGTGTGAACTTGATGTATTTATCCACAGAGTTTATGTGATCAGTGAAATGTTGGACTTCCTGAGATTTAATTTTAACACAAGTGTCGTCAACATACCTGAACCAATGACTTGGTGGTGTCCCTGAAAAGGACGTCAATGCTCTCTTTTCTACCTCCTCCATGTACAGGTTGGCAACAATAGGAGAAACTGGAGACCCCATAGCACACCCATGTTTCTGCCTATAATATTGCTCCCCATATGTGAAGTAGGTTGACTGCAGGCACAGTTTCAAGAGTTGACACAGTTGTTCTGTGGAAAGTGTGGTCCTGCTGCTCAGAGTGGTGTCTGATTTTAATCTTAAACCGATCACCTCTACTGCCTCATCAACAGGAATGCACGTAAAGAGTGATGTGACATCAAAAGAGACCTACTCCCTTGGCTGTGTCAAAGTAACTTAACATGTGCAAATAACCATCTAGCTTTGCATCTTGGAGCTCACACAGTAGATCAGACAGGTCACAAAGCTTACATTGGTTCTTTACTGGAGATCCTTGGAAAGTTTTGTATTCTAGCAAACAAAGAGTTTTCCATTGGAACTGGCGAGCCGTAACATTCTTCTAGTCTCAACCATATCATCTTCAGACCAGACAGTGTATGCTTTATGTTGACTGCTTTTAGTCTGTTGGCATGTTCAGAAGACTCAGGGCCTAGCCACTTAATGAGTAGATTCATTTCTTCACTAGCTGTAACACCAACGTCCCTAATGGTACTCTGGATTGTATTCCAGCTGCGGTAACTTTCAGGCTTATTAGAATTGGACAGTCCTCCAGTTATTAGTTGACTTTTGGCTCGGAATCTCGCAAGGTGATTTGTTATGCTGTCAGCATTATTAATTGGGCTCGGTCCCTGCTGTGATTGTAACACATTATGGACTTTGGGAATAACATCTATTTCTAGTGGTTGCTTTCCATCATCTTGTGGTGCAAATGGGTATTGCATTAGTTCTTGCTGAGACAAAGGGTAGTTAACATTACTTGTTGTTTGCATTGTTTATTCTGATATTTGCCATCATGTGGCAGTGTAACTGCAGTTATTAATGTTTTCACTCACCTTTTGCTCTGGGGTTGTTTGTAGGGTCAAAAATGTCAACTTCCCTTTTATTCAGCTATGTCAAGTTCAGCTGCTGCTGACTCCATCACCTCTGCTTTTGCCATGGCAGCATCAGCTTCCTACTGGAGATGGAGTACATTGAGAGTTGCTTCTAGATGGGGCTTTTCTACTTTAATACTCATCTCCATTTCAGCATAGGCTAATCTGGCAAAAACTGAGAGTAAGCGCCTGGTGGATGATATATAATAACTAGTAAATGGTAAATGGACTGTACTTATATAGCGCCTTTCTATCTTATTTCAAGATACTCAAAGCACTTTACACTACAATCTGTGTCCTCATTTACCCATTCATACAGCACTCTACTAGATCTCTACAAAGCTAATTGAACAAACCATTCTAATGAGAATAATCAGTGCTTTAGATCACATTCATACACTGATGGGACACACATCAGAGGCTATGAGGGGTTCAGTGTCTTGCCTTGGGACACTTCAGCATGTGACTGCTGGTGGATTCGAACCCCCAACTCTCACATTGGAGGACGACTGCTCTAACCACTCAGCCACAGCTGCCCCGGTAAAAGTGTAGTAAAAGTGGCTTTCCTGATTTCCATTTTGGATGAGAAAGACTGAGGGACAATGATTCAAAAGAATCATAACTAATAACTGAGTTGGCATTAATCAAAAATCCTGGCTGAAAAATAGAAGCTACTCCTCCACCTCGGCCAGTTGTTCTAGGAACATGAAAAATTAAACAATTAAAAGGAGTGGATTCATTTATACTAACAAAATCCTCCTGTTGTAGCCAGGTTTCTGTCAAACAGAATAAATCAATATGATGATCAGTTGTCAGTTCATTAACCAACATGGATTTAGAGGAAAGAGATCTGATGTTCAATAATCCACATTTAATGATTTTATGATTTTGCTCTGGTAAAGTAACTGTTTATTTTAATAAGATTTTTATGATTTTTATTTTTAGAGCTGATTTTTCGTTTATTATTTTGGGCTGTGGGCGAGTTGACACTGTTTCAATGGGGGTGTGGGTGGGTAACAGAGGAGAAGCAGCAGAGAGGTGTGGAAAACTACAACTCTCCTTCCTGGACTGGACTTTGGGTTGTCAATAATTTGGAGGACAAACAAAATCAGCCCAATCTCCAGAAAGAAGCGCGGCTCCGTCTAAAGTGGGATGGATGCCATCTCTCCGCATCAGACCAGGTTTCCCCCAAAAAGAACTCCAACTAAAAAAAATAATACTGAAGCAACATTAATTTTTGTGACCTCCGATTTGCATAACTGGGTGTCATTACCGCCGACGTGAATACCAATCTTACTGTATTTAGCCTTAGTCAGTGTCGGGGTTTCAGGCAGGATAGGACAGGAAAGAAACCAGTTGTGCAGGCAGGACTCGGGAGGCAGCCATACAAAATAATTTTTTTTTTTAATGACAACAAAAGGAGGCTGACGTGGCAGCAAACTCACATGACTGGCAGACTAGGAACAGGCTGGGACCAGGACAGATCAGGACAGGACAAAACAAGGTTGTACCCAACGAACAAACCGACAAATGACAGGACTAACAGATGGACTTATACACACAGACAGGACATGAGACAAGAGTGAAACTAATCACAGATAATTAAAGCGAAACACTAGGGATTACAGACAAGGAAGGCCCACTAGATGGTGCCATCCTTATAGTCAGCAGTTTCAAGTAAGATTCGATGTCGCCTACTCTGGCTCTTGAAATGCATTTCACTATGGTCGCTGGAGTCCCTAGTGCCACATTTCGGACTTTGGAGTTGCTAATAACCAAGGTCTGCTTCTCAGCAAGTGTGTCACTGTGTGAGAAAAAATTGATTTGAATCGTGAACAGGTCGGTGGTGAACTGGGGGCTTAGCCTTACCACTATACTTACTCTGGACCGTCACCAAACCTGGGGGCCCGGTTGCTGAAGGACTGCTAACACAATCTAGACTCAGTCACTCTGTACTGCCTACAGGGGCCTGGATAGCTACTGGTTTTTCAACAGCATGAAGCTGAACTTCCAATTCAGACAACCTCTCCTCCAAAACTACAATAAGACTACATTTATTACAAGTACCATTATCATTAAAGGAGGCAGAGTAATAACTAAACATTGACGCACTGAGCAAGTGGTTGTGACCTTCCACTTTATTACTTAAGACTGGCTGCACACATCATTGCAGAACCACTGTCTCACATCTTTAATCTGTTATTAAGCCAAAACACCATTCATAACGTTTGGAAATCAACCTTTGTTCTATCTTTACTGAAGGGAGGTGACCCCACCTCACTGAACAATTATCAACCAATGTCTAAACTCTGTATTTTAGCCAAGGTTCTAGAAAACTGATAAACTCTCAAATCAAAAAGTATTTGGATTCTTATAAAATTTTACCTTCCTGTCAATCTGGTTTCAGGAAACAACACAGCACAACGACTGCTTCAATGAAGGTTTTTAATGACATTGAAGCACTGGACACTTAGGATTATTGTGCTGCACTTTTCTTAGACCTGTCTAAAGCTCCCAATAATGAATCCCCGAGCTTAAGTAAAGGTTTAATTCCAGAAACCTTAAAGCACTGTGGTACGTAACCATTCATTAAAGACAAATTAAGTAGATCCAAAATGTGGACATTAATGAGGGGAAATACCTCTTTAAACAGTCTGGTTGGGATGGGATCTAGCAGACATGTGGATGGTTTGGATGAGGTTATTATTTTTGACAATTCAGAGAGCTGAACAGGACAAAAACTGTCCAAACATAAATCAGGCTCTAGTGAAATTTTTAAAGTTGCTTCATTTGACAGGGGACTAGAGATAGTAGAAGGAAGGATGGTTTGAAATTTCTCTCTAATTGAAATAATTTTATTTATAAAGAATCTCATGAAGTCATCACTACTTATAGTTGTAGGGATACATGGTTCAACAGAAATGGGACTGTTAAATTAGTCTAGCAATAATACTAAACAGAAACCTAGGGTTATTTTTATTCTCCTCTATTAAAGATGAATACTATAAAGTTCTAGCTTTACGGAGAGCTTTTTTATATGTTAGCAGACTATCTTTCCAAGTTAAATAAAATTCTTCAACATTAGTAGAGCGCCATTTTGTCTCCTGGTTTCTAGATGCCTGTTTTAAAGTACGTAACTCAGAATTGAACCAAGGAGCCAGTTTCCTCTGATTGATTACTTTCTTTTTCAGTGGAGCAATTTTATCAAGTGAAGTTTGCATTGAAGTTGTAAGATGATCAACTAGATGATCTAAGTCACTGTTCTCTGATGCATTACTCTGCAAGACAGAGGAAAACATTGATGGAAGAGATTGTTTAAATTTGGTTACAGCATTTTCTGATAAGCACCTGCTGAGATGAAATTTACTCTCAGTGACTGTGTAGTCATTTAATGTAAACTCAAAGATTATTAAAAAATGGTTGGACGGAATAGGAATTTGAGGAACTGTTACCAAGTCCTTAATCTCTATACCATAGGTCAGAACTAATTCAAGAGTGTCATGATAAGAATGAGTAGATGTGCAGACGTTTTGGGTAAAACCAAATGACTCTATTAAATTATTAATAAGCTATCACTTTCAACATCTACATGAATATTGAAATCACCCATTATTTTGATTTTATCAGTATTTAATAGTAAGTCAGTTAGAATTCTGAGAATTCAGACAAACAACGATTCAAAAGCACCATAACTACCGGTAACATCCGGTAAGATGGTGCCCGTGTACATGGCTTGCAATCCACCTCTGCTGATGGTGTTCGGATTATTTGTGATTTTTTAAAATTTTTTATCTGGGACATAAACTCGCTGCTGGTGTATGACTGACAACAGCTTCTGGATCTTCGTTTTTCTGCTGCCGATGTCGCTTATTTGGACCAATATGAGCGTACCTCTGGAACACCCCCCCCCCCCTTCCCCCCTGCTGGCGAACGTGCCAGTTTACCTCCGCTGCACTCCTCACCTCCCTGCCTGGAGATATTGCTACAGACGCCAGGGAAAACGTGCTGGGCGGCTGGTAAAACTTAAAGCCCTGCACTCTGCATCTTCCTCTTCAGCTGTTGATCAGGGTTTCCATCGCCAGCTTCCCGCGTGCCCGGACTGGGTAAACAATGGAGGGGCTCCAAAAAAAGTTCAATCTGGTCCTCTGGACATTCAAAAAACAAGAAAACAAAAAACAAATCAAAAGAAACGTTTCGTCTCTCATCCAAGTGTAGTGAACTAAGCCTCAGGTCAAATCCTGACCTTGAGGGCCTTCCTGGGACAAGAACTGTATTTCATTGATTTGAGTCCAGAAACACAAGATTAAGTTCATCCAGAGACTTTCTAAGTGTCCTGCACTGATCAATTGAAAGAACACTCTCTTTTTCTATTATCATTACTATCTTACAAATGTCTTGATAATCAAAGTGTGTTTAGTTCAAACCATTTTTAAATGTTGAAGTGAACTACTCATTTTAAATCAACTGTGAAACAGTATTAGTGATTGTTTTAATCATCATTCAAAGTAGAAATCAAGCTAGAATGTGTTACAGAGTAATGATTCAATTTCTTGATCTTCTGTCTGAAATGAGCAAGTTGTGATGTCGGTCAAAGGTCGAAGACAAGTGGTTGGAACGAACTGTCATGTTTTTATATCCTCTCAGACGTAAATAGAGAAGCTGGCACCTGTTTTCCCCCAACTCGCCTAAACATTTCTCTCGTCTGTCTCAAAAACATCTTCTGTCCGTTCCAAAACAATTTTTCTGTTTTTCTGACTTTTAATAACCTCTTACATCACTAAAACACACCACTGTTTGGTCGATCGACCAATCAGGAACTTCCCAAATGAACCGGAAATAGAACTCTTTAAATGTGGGCACTTCCTAGTTCCAGCCAGTGCAGTCGAGTGCGGTGGGAGAGCAGTTCAGTTCGGAGAGCAAAACCGAACAGAAGAAGTGCTGGAGAGTACAGGAGGTTCAGACATGATCCGCAGTTCTTCCGAGTCTCGTGGGAATTATGCAATCTTCCACATCTGAGTGGAACTCTGACGGACTCACAACTCATGTGAGCCCACCCGAGAGGTGAACGTGTGTCGAACAAGTACCGTCACTACTCCGGACGATTCACAGCTGTTCCTACGGAGACACTGAAAGGGTGAGTTAAATGGAACTCCGTACCAGTGGAGACACCTCCTACAGGTAAAGAGTCGATTTACCGAGGAGGAAGCTGGGATCTTAACGGAGCGTGCCGTTCTGATACCGACACATAACAACCCCTCATCCATCTTCTCTCTCAATTTTAACTCCTTCATCCCCCATCTTTAAACTCTTCTATCTTGCCAGTAATCATTCCAGATATTTTCAGAAATGTCTGTTGTGAAGCAAGAAAATCATGGCCATATGGTTTTCCTGACTGTAAAGCTAATTAATTAAGCTGTTCTTGTACTCAATTTTGCCAAATTAATGTAAATGTGTGATGTTAAACTTTGATTCTGTTAATAAATGACCGCATTCATTTGATGGGTCAAAGAAAATTAACGTCTCACGTCACATTTAATTTCAATGCACGATATTATTCAGTCCAGAAAAATGAATGAATCCGTTTAATTTATGGATAATATATCACAGATATATGTTCCTCTACACAAGAGACTTCCTCAGTCTGAGGTGCTGTATTCAGCTCAGTCTCTTAAATAGCACCTTCTCAGAGTGGATCAACCAGTTTGCTGCTGACAACCAAAACCAGCTGCTCACATGATCAAGAAGGACCATCAGCCTAACAATGGATCATTAGCACACTGATGGCTGTTTACTATTCACAGAGGGCTGAGTGATACTAGCAATCACAGCATTGTAAGAGGGGGACAGTTGAAC
>NC_056515.1:5580731-5585324 GCF_014905685.2 Nematolebias whitei | reverse complement strand
CAGCAGCAGGAGGAGGAGAAGAGCCTCCAAACCTCACGCACACCAAAGCTCTCCTCTTTACCCACTTCTCCCCACAGGAACCATCCTGACCTCCGCGGTAGATTTGCAGGGAAATCGTCCTGATTGCGACGGATCTGCGCGCCTGGGCTCGTGCGCGGAGCAGGAGCGTGTCCCCCGGGCGCAGCTGCGTCGTGGCTCTCTCAGCAGCGGCACGTCCGAGGGCTCCTGCGCGCACACATGAACTCCTGCTTCCACCCAAACAGGTAAAAACTGACACATCTCCGTTTGACTCCCAACAGAAAACAGGCGCAGGTACGGAAGCTGGTTGGTGACATTCTTATTTGCATGTTGTATTTTCCTCTGTGCCTGCGCTGCTGAAGGTTTCCTGCTCGTGTCTTTGTGTCTCATTCACGTTTTGACCCAGTTGGAGGTTTGATTAAGTCTGGTTCTGTTCGGGAGTCAAACAGATTGAAACTCAACAATCCAGAGCTGCTTCTTTGTTCTCCATCAAATGTTCTCCATCAGATGGTCTCCATCAGATGTTCTCCATCAGATGTTCTCCATCAGATGCTCAGAAGCAGAAATGGGCTGAAATGGTACTGTTCAGCAAAATGAAAGCTCTGGTGTTTACTTTGAAGTTGTCTCCATCCCATCCCTCTTCCTGTGGCCACGGTTGGCTGTGGGCACCTGGCAATGATTTGAGACAGCCTGCAGTCTGCAGACAGTCCTCAGACTGGGTCCAGAGGTTCTGGTTCTGTGCTTTTGGACCTGGAATTTCAGCCACTTCTCAGACTTTGTGCCACCGACTGTGGTACATGTTTAATTATCTGTTTACTAGAAGAAGGAAACTTTGGGACTCCACAAAAACTCTGTAAAGAGACTTTTGGAGGACAGAGTCCAGCTGACCAGAACCTTCAGGTGGTAGGTAATGTTCATACATATTAAAATGTTGAGTGGGGCTGCCACTAGCAACTATTTGTATCTGAATTCATGTTGATTGATTTAGTTTTTATTTGATTTTATTCTAACAGTCAACAATGACATTTACAGTTTACCACAAAATAAAATTAAAGCTCAGATTTCAAGTACAAAATAGAGATTTAAAGTGCTCAATCAACATGACTAAGTGACGTTCTTGTAGTTTGTTGGTAAGAAGAACTGCTGCAGATTGTGATGAATTAGAATTTAACTGACAGGAGTTTCCATAAAAAGAGAATAGAAACAAACACAACTGTTTAAAAAGAAACTTTAAACATTTTAGCATTTAACCTGTTAATATAGTCAGTGCTTTTACACTATATTTATTTATTATACTCTGTTAATCCCCATTGGTAATATTAATTCATTCAACCTTTATTTAGACAGGTTAATCCCATTGAGCCTCGAGGACTCATTTACAAGAGAGACCTGATAAAATTCTCTGCTCCCAGCACACATGTGGAGCAGCTGGGGGTTAAGGGTCTTGCTCAAGGGCTCACAGTGGGGTAACAGATGGATGGAGGCAGATGTGAGCGCTTCACCTTTGCCACTCAAAATTTTTGTACTGGTTTTGGGATTCAAACCTGCGACCTCCTGATCACAGACTCACCTTTTCTAACCTCTACACCACCATTCCCCCAATGTCAATGCTAATTAACATTTATTTGCATTATATAGGAGCACACTAAACTGTTTTTCTTTTAGCTGTTATATAAGCAATCCTTTTGTTGTCTTTTAATCCGAGTTATTCTCATATGTTATCGTCCTTCAGCCTTTGAAAACTTTATCATTTGCTCCTGTCGACGCAGCTGCAGCCCCTGCTCGCCCCGACGGTTTAACTGCAGCTCAGGTGGAGCCAGCAGGTACTGGTCTGGCGTACGCAGTGGGTGTGGAGAAAAACTAAACTTCAGCTGATATGTTTGAGCACAGGAGCTAAAGTCATACACATTATGCATTGAGTATAAAGAGTATATTATGCATTGAGTATGTGGATGTTGACAGATTATTAAAAATAATATTATAACCAGTGTTGTTTGTCAAAACTGACTGTTCACTGTAACCCAACTGTTCTAGCTCTTGTAGTTAAAAAAATAAACTGAAACAAATATTTTTAAGGCTTTGCCCCTTTTTGTTCTGTAGTTTTCTCCACATAGAAGTAAAACATATAAAAGTCTTAGCGTCACTAATTTATCATGATGCTGTCTTTAAAACAGTTTGTTTTTTCTCTTTAAGCAAAACTTGGCTCTTGCAGCTGCAATTTTTCTTTATCGCTTTTCTCCTCTTTGCAAGAAACTTAACAGTGTGAGTTCTCCGTCTGAACCTAATGTTAAAGAACGTCTGAAAAACGATTGGTCTTTAACGTGTTTGTGTTTTGAGATGTTTTGCATCTAATAATTGTCAGGAGATCGTTGTTTGCTGTGAAAGTATTGTTAATCTGAGCAACAGTTTATAACCTTCATTTAGACAATTTCAGGTACTGTTCAGCAAAATGAAAGCTTGGTTTATATTAGTGCTCTGACTGGTGCTTTAACATGAAACATCCTCTCAGGATAAATAAACCTGATCTAACTAAGGATTTGTTCATCTTTAAACACTTCTCTGGCTGTTCAGGCTTTAATCCACACATCACTGTTTGATTCTTTAAAGTGGTTTACTGCTCTCCACCCACTCACCTCTTCTTTCACTGTTTGTATAAACGAGTACACATATTTATTCATGTATTTAAATTACTCTTTTATTATTCAAGCTGATCCTCCTGATGAGTCAGCATGCTGTTAAAATGATGAGAGGAGACTGAACTGTCCTGTGGACTCCACACAAGCTCTGTCAGTACCAAGACGTAATCACATGACAGGAAATGACTTTGTTGTGGAAGTTAAAGCTCAAACCACCGATTGTTTGGTCAAAGGCTCATAAAGATGACATTTTTGTGTCATGGATGCTTCTGTATCAGTGGAAGAAGGATTCAAAATTTCAACAAAAGCTCTAAAGCTAAATTTTATCCAGAACCCCACCCACTCACAAAAGAACTACTGTATTTTTCGGACTATAAGGCACACTTAAAATCATAAAATTTTCTCAGAAATCAACAGTGAGCCTTTTAATCAGGTGCGTATTATGTGTTAACTCTGGTCGTGCTTACTGACCTCGAACTGATTTTATGTGGTACACGACACTCAAAAATCTGTCAAAATGTTTTAGTTTCACTTAATGCGCCTTATGCAGCACGGTGGCACAACTGGTAGAGCTGCTGCCTCTCAGCGAGCAGTTTCCCGGTTCAAACCTCGGTCCAGGGGCCTTTCTGGGTGGAGTTTGCATGTTCTCTCCGTGCATGCGTGGGTTTTCTCCGGGTACTCCAGTTTCCTTCCACAGTCCAAAAACATGCATGTTAGGCTGATTGGTAACTCTAAATTGTCCCTAGGTGAGAGTGAGAGAGTGAATGGTTGTTTGTCTCATTTGTCTCTATGTGTCCCTGTGATGGACTGGAGACCCGTCCAGGGTGTATCCCGCCCCTCGTACAGTGATTGCTGGACATGGGCACCGGTGACCCCCGTGACCTAAAATGGAAGAAGCAGGTAAAAGATAATGGATGGATTAATGCGCCTTATGGTCCAAAAAATACAGTATTGAGCCTAACAAAATGTTGTTTTTATAAAACACAGAAAGACTAAAATAATAACACCAATATTAGGAAAAGTCAAATGAATTGGGTCCTTGGCTGAACAGTTCAGATATGTTTTGTTTGTTCTCAAGAGTTCGGTTGTCCAGAATCTGTCCGTTCACCTCCAGACAGACCATAATCAGACGGTATTATTTATAACTGGTGTTGTTCACTTCACCAGAGAGCGTCCAGCTGAGTTCATACAGAACTTGGCCAGATTTATTTCAGAGCTGATTGATAACATGTGCAGACGCTCTCTAATGAGGTCCCTGACTTATTAGGATCACTTACTCCAATCAAGCTATTTACAACTTCCACTTAGAAAACCAGAGCTGCAGTGTGTGTGTCCATGTGTGTGTGTGTGTTACATATTATCTTACATTTTATAATCACCTAACTTGTCAGGATCAATGGTCCTTATGGGACCAAAGCCTGTCCCTAAGACTGTGGATTGTAATTTTTAGGATAGATTAGTATCTCACTCAACTGTGCCTGTTGGAGACCAGTTGAAAACTCACAATTGTGAGAAAAATTGATGAATTTCCAGTTGCAGTCTTACTGAAGTCTAAGTGTTTGCAACCAGCGAGCCATGTGCCTACATTTTTCCTGTCCAATGTTTAAAAATCATGGCCTATTTTCATGTGCACAGCATATAAATCATTTTTTACACCATGCACATTACTTTGGTGCCCACCTCTGCCAAGACTGTACTCACCTCATCCTGTTGTGTACCCAGCTTGAGTGCATGTTTATAATAAACTGGAGTAAATTTTAGAAATTAAGAGAAGTAGAGTTTAGTTTCCAACAGTTGCAGCCCAGTCAGATACCTTTAGGGTCTGGGTTAGGCTATAGAAATGAATGGAAGTCAATACGGTGTCCTAAAAAGAATAGAATTACAAACATGTGGTGTGTGTGTGTGTGTGTGTGTGTGTGTGTGTGTGTGTGTGTGTGTG
>NC_056515.1:5575031-5580721 GCF_014905685.2 Nematolebias whitei | reverse complement strand
TGTGTGTGTGTGTGTGTGTGTGTGTGTGTGTGTGTGTGTGTGTGTGTAAGTGCAGGTGAGAACCTATGAAAGGATCTTCTCATTAGAGCGGATGCCAGATGACGTATAGCCCTGTTTGTCTACGCTGGAATGTAATAAATCCTGTTGAGCAAAGTTTGCGAGTGGTTTTATGTTTCATAAACTTGTGACTAATAACAACACGACTCCTATGATGATAATGAGAACACTTGGCTATACATAATTAAAATGGGCCATTTTAACTCCCATAAAGAAGATGCTAGTTGTTTTATAAGCTATTTATTTTGGCTTAGTTAACTGTGTCACCAGTCCAAATGAGAATTCAGAGATAAAACACTGCACACTGTTTTACTGACAATGGAAAGTTGCACTTGAGCACAGGCGTGCTGTGTTTTACATGTGAATTTTAATATGCAAATTTAAGTTCAAAGCCACGATCCATTACGCTGTTTCTTTGAGCCGATTTGAATATTCTCTTGGAAGGTGTGAGGTTATGAAAACTTGATTAAAACATAATATTCACAGATGAAAATGTAGAATGACTTTCTTTGTGTATCATGAACTTCAAAGGAAAAGTTCAAAGTGATTCACTTGAAATAGTTAAAGGTATAAGTGACACAGTTCATCAGAAATCCTCCTGTTTCTCGCCTGTGTTCCTACAGGCTCCATTTTCTTTTCTCTGCATTCTGGAGGAGTTTTCAGCAGATGATGCAACGTCTAGAAAATGAAAACTGTCCTCTCCTCTCTGTAGCTCAGAGCGGAGTCACTGAGGATGCACAAGAACTTTTGGATAAACAATCCATCAGGTATCCACACAGTCAGATTTAATTTGGTGTTTTGAGAAGTTTTATGGATATTTGTTTAAAACTTCTTTACATTTAGTCTCTGGAATTCTTGGAATTCACATTAATGTCAAGTTCCACTCAACGCATGCTGCTGCAGCTGTTTCCTGTCAATCAGGATGCTACATCCTTTCATCCATCCATTATCTTTACCCACTTCTTCCTTTTCGTGTTGCTGGGGTCACTGGTGCCCAGTCCAGAAGTCACTGTGCGAGAGGCGGGTTGGACAGGTCTCCAGTCCATCACAGAGACACATAGAGACAAATGAGACAAACAACCATTCACTCTCTCACCTAGAGGCAATTTAGTCACCAATCAGCCTAACATTCATGTTTTTGGCCTGTGGGAGGAAACTTGAATACCTGGAGAAAATCCACGCAGCATGGAGAGAACATGCAAACTCCACCTAGAAAGGCCTCCGGCCAGGAACTGCTTCGGCGACCTTCTCGCTGAGAGGCAACAGCTCTACCACTGTGCCACTGCGCTGCCCATGCTACAAACATGCAAATGAAAATATCTAAAAAAGTTAAATCTGGTCCTCTGGACATTCAAAAAAACAAAACAAAGCAAATCAACAAGCTTTGTTTTGTTTTTCTGAATGTCCAGAGGACCAGATTTAACTTTTTTAGATTTTTCTACCTGGATTATTGAGCATGCATCAGAACAAATGAAAATATGTTTTCACAATTTCATTAAAGCCCCAAGCATTTCCTGCAAGACACTTCAAGGCACAGTCAACACATTCTAATCTAGTCAGTACTTCTAAGCTCTATGGTCAAAAAACAAAATTATATATATAAAAAAAGAAGAAATTATTCTTTGTGCTGTTTCACTAACATCACGTGAATCAAGCCGTGAATTCTGTCCAGAGTTGGTTTTAATCTGCTCCTCCTTTAAGTGTTTTACCTGTTATTACCTGAAATGTATTTTATTATGGGGGGAAATATGTCGTAAATGTTGTGTAAACAGGTCTCTCTTGGAAATGAGTCCTCGAGGCTCAATGAGATTAACCTGTAGAAATAAAGGTTGAATGAATTTCTTGAAGTGATACATATTACTTGCTGATTTTCATCAAAGTATTTTAAATTAAAATAATTTTATGATGAGGATATATTTAGAATATCTGTAAATGTTTTACCACTCAACCTATGTTTTGAGGACAAATCTCAAACTACTACACCAAATTTTAACTCAGTATCTTTAAATTGAATGTACTGTAATTTTCGACCTATAAGTCGCGGTTTTCCCCCCATATTTATAAACCAGTTTTGGTCTGAGATATGACCGTTTTCATTCATTCTGACTGAAAATATTGAACACTACCATTTTCAGCCGCTAGATGGCGCTCGAGCAGTATGGCATGCTGTTGTGTCATGTAATAGGTAAAAGTCTTTTGAAATACAGCTGATTTTTCTGTCAAAGCGCATTTTTAAAGGAAAAATTAATTTATGAATTTTTCCACTTTACTAGACATATTTGGATTGATGCAACTTATACGGTGGTGCGACATGTATGGCGGAAAATACGGTAGATGTAGGCATTTTTTGTGTTAGCTAAGGTCGATTAGCTGTGGTGGTCATCTTGATCCAGGTTGACTCCAAAAGTTAACGATTTGTAGATGGATAACCAGTAATAACTTTATGAGAGTTTCACTAAATAATAACCAGTGGTTCATGAGATATTTTGGTAACAGACACAAAAGATGACTAACACTAATGACAAAAGTTTTAGGCAAAGATGTCAGGACATCCTTGTAAAAGAGATTGATGATCGCAATGGATTTCTTGGTAAAATAAAGGCATAAAAAATGTGTAGCACTCAGAAGTGTTGTCGATGATTCTCAACTACTGGTACTACCATACCAAACTTTATCTCAGTATCTGCAAAAGTGACTGAACTAGAGACATTTTTGCATTTGATGAGGTTGCTTAGCTTTTGGCAACCATCTTGAATGGGGCTGTCTACAAAAATAATTAGTTGTAGATGTCCATCCATTTAATACTTTTTGAGAGTTCCATTAAACTTTGTCCATAGTAACTTTGTCATGAAATATTTTGCTAATAAACGTACACATAAGTACGGGTAAATACATTATTGCCATTTCACCTTCAGTGACAAGCAATTAAAAAGAAACTTTGAAATGCAAAGTCAAACCATTGTTTTAAAATGAACTCACATTCAGTACTTTAGTAAATCAAACATAAGGCAAGAGAGTTTTGAGATTTCTAGAAAATAGGGAATTATGAGCTTAAAGACTAGAGACACTGGAGATGGGAGGTGGGATTTTATTTTAGATGGTGAGTAGAGCAATATTTTCTCTTTGCTGTTTTTCTAAAGAGGTGACTGCGTGTGAAGTGACATGTTTTGTAAATCTGAAAATGGATGATATTGAAAAGCTGTAAAAGTCTCAGGGTAAGACAACAGTTAACCTTTGGTCTAGATACATTTTTGTCATTTTTAGTCACTCCATCTATTTCTTAGTTTTGCTTCTCTTGGTGAGCCTTGTAATTCTGTCTTGAGAAAATTCTCGTTATTCATCTTTTTCTCTCTTTACACAGAACGATTCTACCTTTCTGATTCTGCATTCCAGTGTTTCCACGTGGAGCAGTTACTGCTCCGAATGAAATTTGTTTGGCAAATTAGTTCCATTTTACCAGCTGATTAATCTACTGATCATGACTAACCATGACGACAAATGATATTACCTAAAAAAACAAACACCTCATAATAACAACAATTAGTACGTTTATTAAAATGGTAGATAATGACATTTAGAGTTTTGTTAAAAAATATACATTAACCTCTTGAATCTCATAGGTTTCAAATGATCAGATTAATTTATTATTGTTCTTTTTTTTTCTGCTTCATTTCAGGATTCAATGAAAATGTCTGTGTGTGTCCACGAGAACCGAAAATCCAGAGCCAGCACTGGCTCCATGAACATCTACCTTTTTCACAAGTCCTCTTATGCTGACAGTGTCCTCATGCACCTCAACGCCCTACGGCAGCAGAGGCTTTTTACAGACGTCCTCCTTCACGCTGGCAGTCGTTCTTTTCCCTGCCATCGGGCCGTGCTGGCGGCATGCAGCCGCTACTTCGAGGCCATGTTCAGCGGTGGGCTGAGGGAGAGCCAGGCCAGTGAGGTGGACTTCCGAGACTCTATCCATCCAGAGGTTTTAGAGCTCCTGCTCGATTATGCATACTCATCACGAGTAGTTATCAACGAGGAGAATGCAGAATCACTGCTGGAGGCTGGGGACATGCTGGAGTTTCAGGACATCCGCGATGCCTGTGCTGAATTCTTGGAGAGGAATCTTCACCCATCCAACTGTCTCGGTATGCTGTTGCTGTCTGACGCCCACCAGTGTACAAAGCTGTCAGAACTCTCCTGGGGCATGTGTCTAAGCAACTTCCCTGCCATTTGCAAGACCGAGGACTTCCTCCAATTGCCCAAAGATATGGTGGTGCAGCTTTTATCACATGAGGAGCTGGAGACAGAAGATGAGAGATTAGTCTATGAAGCTGCTCTTAATTGGATCAACTATGACTTAGAAAGGAGGCACTGCCATCTTCCAGAGCTCCTGAGAACAGTCCGTCTTGCTCTGGTACCCGCCATCTTCTTAATGGAGAATGTTTCAACAGAAGAGCTGATCAATGCCCAGGCAAAGAGCAAGGAACTGGTAGATGAAGCTATCCGCTGTAAGCTGAAAATCCTCCAGAATGATGGTGTTGTCAATAGTCCCTGTGCCCGTCCAAGAAAGACCAGCCATGCTCTCTTTCTTCTCGGCGGGCAGACTTTCATGTGTGATAAGTTGTACCTGGTGGATCAAAAGGCCAAAGAGATAATCCCAAAAGCTGACATCCCTAGTCCTAGGAAGGAGTTCAGTGCCTGTGCCATTGGTTGTAAAGTCTACATCACCGGTGGGAGAGGATCAGAGAATGGTGTGTCCAAAGATGTCTGGGTCTACGATACCGTTCATGAGGAGTGGTCAAAGGCAGCGCCCATGCTCATTGCCAGGTTTGGTCATGGCTCTGCTGAGCTAAAACACTGCCTGTATGCTGTAGGAGGACACACTGCAGCTACTGGCTGTCTTCCAGCCTCTCCGTCAGTCTCACTCAAACAGGTGGAGCAGTTTGACCCGGTGGCCAACAAGTGGACCATGGTGGCACCTCTAAGAGAGGGTGTAAGCAATGCAGCAGTGGTTAGTGTAAAGCTCAAGCTGTTTGCCTTTGGAGGCACTAGTGTCACCCATGACAAACTCCCCAAGGTGCAGTGCTACGATCCACAGGAGAACCGATGGACTGTACCAGCATCTTGCCCCCAACCGTGGCGTTACACAGCTGCTGCTGTTCTGGGAAATCAGATCTTTGTCATGGGTGGTGACACAGAGTTCTCAGCATGCTCTGCCTATAAGTTCAGCTGTGAGAACTACCAGTGGACTAAAGTGGGTGATGTGACTGCCAAAAGGATGAGCTGCCAGGCTGTAGCATCGGGAAACAAACTGTACGTCGTGGGCGGATACTTTGGCACGCAGCGGTGTAAAACTCTGGACTGCTATGACCCCACGCTTGATGCATGGAACAGCATCACCACAGTTCCATACTCGCTTATTCCTACTGCTTTCGTCAGTACGTGGAAACATCTACCAGCTTGAATCCCATATTGTCGATCCGCACACTCTCCATTTGGTAAGAACACTATCTCACGTCTACAATTAGTACCATTACTTTTGAACCAGTTTTGTTAGGGATGCATCATTTCAAAACAGTAGCAGCTTGAAAACTGGAATCAAAGCTTATCTTTGTTGGTCAAACAGGGATCTTTATATA
>NC_056515.1:5549462-5574631 GCF_014905685.2 Nematolebias whitei | reverse complement strand
GTCTTTCGGCCTCTCCCTGCAGCCTCAAACTCACTTAGCTAATCTTTATATAATCTCATACTGCATTCAAACTATTTTGAACATTTTCTATTTCTGCTGTTGACAGTAAGGTGAGGAGGCTGTCTGTTCAGTAAAAGAAAATGAAAAGGAGAGTTAAAAAAAACTGATAAAGGTTTTGAATGTTAGCTAAGTGAGTTTGAGGCTGCAGGGAGAGGCCGAAAGACAGAGAAGGTAATTGAAAGAGAATAGTGTACTTTTATGGCTCCTGTGGGGGAAGTCTCTCTAAGAGGAAAAAAAAGACGGGGGCTGCCAATTAGACAACTGAGCAGTAGTAGGCAGCAAAACCCTGGCAAGGTTATTCCACTTTCAGCCACCTTCCTTTGATGAGGTTGTGGTCTTTGCACTGTGTAAGGAGGTAACTTGCAGCTTGCATGCTTACATAAACCATTCATCATGAGTTACAAGAGGTGACCAAGAGGAGTGGCAACAGGGAAGTGAGAGCATTAATCCAGTATCTGGGTTGTGACTGTTGGAGGCTAGTTTACAGACAGCCTTTGCAAGAGAGTCTCTGAAATGTCTCTAAAATTTTGAAAATGTTCAAAACATCTGTGCAACAACTTTTTTCTCTCAAAATAGTCACAGAGTTGATGTGAGAGCCTTCACATCTTCTCTTATTTTCCTTAATTCTAGAGCAGTATTTTTGGGGTAAATTTCCATCTATTTATATATTTTTTTTGTGGGGCAGCTGTGGCTTAGTAGTTAGAGCAGTTGTCCTTCAATGCAAGAGTTGGGGGTTCGAATACACATGCCAAAGTGTCCCTGGGCAAAACACTGAACCCCTCATAGCCTCCAATGTGTGTCCCATCAGTGTATGAATGTAATAAAGCTCTGATTATTCTCTTTAGAATGATTTGTTCAATTAGCTTTGTAGAGATCTAGTAGAGTGCTGTATGAATGGGTAAATGAGGACACAGGTTGTAGAGTAAAGAGCTTTGAGTATCTTTAAATAAGATAGAAAGGCACTATATAAGTACAGTCCATTTATACAGCTCAGGTGTATTTAAGCAGTGTCCAAACCTGCCTGTCTTAGGGTGCATTCACACCTGATAGTCCGGTAGACTCGGTTCGGTTGGGGACCAATATTCATGACATTTTGTTTACATTTGAGCTGGTGCGTTTGCATTCACACTGCACTGTGCAGTCGAGCCAACCTGTTGAACCATCCTGTTCCCCCGCTCGCCTGTGGGGGCACTGCACCAAGAACTATTGAAAGATACAACACAAAAACCTCTGAAGACACGTCTTCTTCTTCTGGAAATAAAAACAAAAATGGAGTGGCATCAAGTTTTAGCAGTTTTAGGAGTTATGTTTTGTCATTTTTCAAATATGGACTCAGCATGAGCAGAAAACCATGGAGAATATTGTTTTTCACACAAAGCAGCTGACGGCTACATATAAGGTAAGAGAAATGCGTGTTTGTTTGCCCTGCGCTGTACTCCACTTCTTGCCTGTGGAACGGGGCTCGGTCTGATTACATTCACACTGTACTCGAACTGCGCTGGAGTTCTCCTCTACCGGACCGAGACCTAGGTTTTAGCCCAGGCCAGAGTTCGCCTTTTTTTTCCGTGACAGAGTTCGATGGCGCGTTCACACCTCCCCAAACGAACCAGACTTTCTAGGAAAACGAGTTAGAGTTCGATTAAAGCAGACTAAACAGAGCTGATGTGAATGCACCCTTACTAAAGTGTACTCAGCAGATTACCCTCTCACACACACAAACATTTTTTGTTTAGTTTACATTGTGGGGACCAAAGGCTTGTCCCCATAAGGACAAGTCTCACTGGGGGGTTAGGGTTAGTACTAAAGTGTGAATTGAGGATGGGTTAGGGTTAGGCTTGTACTAGTAATGGTTAGGTTTAGGGTAAGGGTCAGGGTTAGGCTATAGAAATGAATGGAAGTCAATGCAAAATCCCCACAAAGTTAGAATTATGAGAATGTGCACACACACACACATCATGATAGTCTCACGCTGAAGATTTATTGTTTTCAGACTCGACCGTCTCTTCTGCTTCCATCTCTCTCCTAATGGCCTCATTCTAACCCTACACTCCTGCTCTGATGATAAATAGGCCAGACGTATGTGGAGCATGGGTAGTTAGCTAGCAAACCTGATCTTTCTGCTCGCTCCAGAGTCAAATACCCCCACGCATTGCTTTTTAAATGGCTGGCAGAGCTCGGCTTCTGAGAATAACAAAAAGAGCAAAGCAGAGAGACTTCTCAGCTGTCCGACTCTGCATGTCTCCTGTTTGATAATGCTAGGAGATGAGAGCAGCTCCACTGCTGTACCACTATTATGTTATTTCTGCTCACAGGATAAAATAATTTTATGATTTTTTTCTTATTTTCCTTCTCTGTGACTAGTCTATGAAAGCAGAATGGAGGTTAAACTATCAGCCAGAACAACCCAGTCCTCACTGAAGTGAACAATCCTGCCACTTATTTAATACCAAATTTGTTTTGTGTTAGTCTGCCTGTCATGGCGACTGACAGTCCACTTACTGAATGTGGTGAATAGACTAAATGTGGAGGAGTGAGGAAAAAGGCTGAGCATTTAGGAATGAAAGGAAAGAGAAGTCTTTTAGACCTCACAGAAAGAGACTGAAGCTGTATGAGAAAAAAAAAGGTCTTGGTTTTTCCCAAGGGAACAGTTCCAACTTGTGTAAGATTTTCTTCTTTTAAGCTCTTTCCTTCAAAAAATTATTTGTGGGAGCAAATGACACTCCTGTAAACAGAAGACACAGACCCTGTTTGTTGTTGAAAACATTATGTTTCAGAAGGACTTCTGTTGATTTGACTGTTCTGAGGATTGACCAGTGAAAGCTACTGATCATTAAATTTAAATTTAACTAAAGCTTTCTTTTTTCATTCAACCTTTATTTAGACAGGTTAATCCCATTGAGGCTCGAGGACTCATTTACAAGAGAGACCTAATTTCAACAAAGAGTGATGGACAACAATGGACAACAACGACAACAATAGACAATCATAAGAGGCATACAGATTTTTCTTTTTGGACAAATTAAAATAAGATGACAAAAAATGTAGCAAACCAGCTAGATTCTAAGGCGAATGTAGAAAACTAAAAACAGGAACGTGTCTGCATTGGTCCCTGCCAGGAGTCCAACAGATTTTTAAAGCCACTTAGAGAGGTCATGGTCAAGAGCTTCAGGTCTTTTTGCAAGATATTCCAGGAAACAGGAGCGGAGTAGGAGAAGGTCCTTTTGCCAAGTTCAGTCCTCACTCAGGGAACACTGCAGGTAATAATGTCCTGAGAGCGCACGCTGTAGCTGCACTCACTCAGAGACATGTAGGAGGAGATGTATGAAGGCAGCAGACCAAGAAGTGTTTTAAAGATGAAAATGAACCAGTGAGAGAGTCTGTGTGAAGTTAATGATGTCCAGTTAACCAGTGAATACAGGGTGCAGTGGTGGGTACTATAATCACAGCCAGTAATGAATCGTAGTGCACCATGATAGACAGCATCCAACATCTGCAGGGTTCTTGTAGGAACGTTCATGTAAATAATGTCACCGTAATCAATGGAGGGAAGGAAAGTTGCAGTTACAAGGCATTTCCTAGCATTCAGAGTTAGACAGGATCTGTTTCTGAAAAAGAAACCCAGTTTAACTTTCAGTTTCTTTACTAGGTTTTCCACGTGGAGCTTAAAAGAGAGATGCGAGTCGACCAAGGTACCCAAATATTTATAGGAATCAACAAACTCAATGGGGACACCATTTGAGGATAAAATCAGAGGAAAAACTGCCGAGACTGACTTCCGTTTGAAAAAGTCATCCCTTTGGTTTTATCGGCATTTAGGACAAGTTTGAGGTAGAACAAATCTGACTGGATGATGTCAAAGGCGGACTGTAAAAGCTGGAAAGCCTTATCAACTGTTTTAGCTCGACAATAAACAACTAATCAGCATAGAAATGTAAGGATGCATCAGGGATGTTTTTTACCAACATTACCTATGTAGATTGTAAAGAGGGTGTGTCCTAAGACTGAGCCTTGTGGTACACCATTGTTGACTGTTACATAACTGGAGGAAGTACCATTATGTTGAACACATTGCCTCCGATCTGAGAGATAGTTAGAGAACCAACCAATGGTGTGATCTGAGAAACCATTTTTTTTTTCATTCATTCAACCTTTATTTAGACAGGTAAATCCCATTGAGCCTGGAGGAAACATTTACAAGAGAGACCTGATTTTTGAGAGCTTATGACACAAGATGTCATGATCCACAGTGTCAAAATCTTTAGACAGGTCTAAGAAAAGTGCAGCACAATAATCCTTAGCATCCAGTGCTTCAACGATGTCATTAAGAACCTTCAGTGAAGCAGTGGTTGTGCTGTGTTGTTTCCTGAAATCAGATTGATGTGGAGGTAAGATGTTAAATGAGTCCAGGTAATGTTTGATTTGAGAATTTATCAGTTTCTCTAGAACCTTGGCTAAAATGCAGAGTTTAGAGATTGGTCGATAGTTGTTCAGTGAGGTGGGGTCACCTCCCTTCAGCAAAGGAAGAACAAAGGCTGTTTTCCAAGCATCTGGAATGGAGTTTTGGCTTATGGAGAGATTGAAGATGTGGGTCACAGGGACTGTGATGATATGAGCAGCCAGCCTTGAGAAATAAGGTGGAAGTTCATCTGGTCCTGCAGATTTTTTAGGATCAAGACCTTTTAACAGTTTATTAACCTCACTGACTGAGAATGGAGAAAAAGAGAAGGTGTGATTAACTGAGGATTGACTTGTAGGAGGGATTTTTTTTATACCAAGAATGTTTTTTTTTAATCATAAAGCATGTAAAAATAAAACACAGAAATAAAGTAAACATACATTTTTACTCAAGGTCATATTCTTCTATTTTTACACAAAACGAAACTTTAAAAAAATAAAATATCATTACTAAAAAAGTATATTTTAACTTAACTTTCTTTTTTTCCCAATTAAATGAATGTTCTTTTAAGGAATATCATATCACCCACTGCCTAAAATCATGTTATGTTGAGAAATGACGGAGTTTTAGTGGATGTGGTCAAACTTGTGTATGAGCTGCAATGTTACACAACACGATCTGGCAGTGCTCAGAGAATATATTGCGTATGACTCTTAGCTACAACCACACCAAATGTTAGTGCAGTATCTGTAAGAATGACTCGGTTATAATCATTTCTGTATTTGCTAAGGTCAGTTGTGTTGGCCATCTTGAATCAAATCAAAACTGATTCTATTGTTGATCTCTATCCAAGAATGACTTTCTGAAGGTTTTATTAGCATCCATTCAGTGGTTGATGAGATGTTTTGCTAACAGATATACAAAAACAAACACATGCTCAGAGGAAGTTACATATTAGTCACGACAGCCGGTAAAAGCAAAACAACATTAAAGTAAAATGTCAGTAAAGTGAAGCACACTCAGATTTGAAGTGTAGTCTAACAGGGACATCAGAAGCCACTTGAAAGCAAATACCATATTTTCCGCCGTACACGTCGCACCGCCATATACATTGCATCTCTTATGCGTCACCGCTGCCGCATCACATTTGTTACAGGTCACTGCTGACAACGCGGAAATGTGGGCCGTTGTGCCAAAAATCGATTGGCTGCCAAATGGCGGCCGTGGGACCGTGCACGGGAAAACATTAACAGGAATTTAACAAGATTAACACTTAAAAATAATTATTTGTTTGCGTCAAATTATAGCAAAGGTGTGTCTCAGTCTACATTTTGCTTAATAAATGCACTTTGACAGTCAAATCAGCTGCATTTTCAAAAGCCGATACGCAGAAGCGTGCACGTGCAGAGGGACGAGTCACTGTGCATTTCTTCGAAATTTAACAAGATAACCACCTAAAAACAGTTATTTGTTTGCTCGAAATTATAGCAAAAGTGTGTCTCAGTTGAGCTTTTGCTTAATAAATATACTTTGACAGTCAAATCAGCTGCATTTCCAAAGTATGTGTTGCCTAGGTGCTCAGGGAGTGCGCAGAGGGAGGAAATCAGGAAGGAGGAATGCTGTGCATTTCTTCAAAATTTAACAAGATAACCACCTAAAACAATTGTTTGTTTGCTCGACTTTATAGCAAAGGTGTGTCTCAGTTGAACTTTTACTTAATAAATGCATTTCAATGGTCAAATTAGCTGCATTTCGCCAGGGCGGTGCGGAGAAATGGAGCTGATTTGACAGTTGCTCCAAGCGAGCTGGACAAAGGTGTATGGCAAGCCAATTGTGTCATTAATAGCCACTTTTACCTATTACATGACACAACAGCATGCCATACTACTCGATTGCCATCTTGTGGCTGAAAATGGGAGTGTTCAATATTTTCAGTCAGAACGAATGAAAACAATCATATCTCAATCAAAAATTGGTTTATAAAAATGAGAAAAATTCATAAATAAGTCGCTTCGGCGTACACGTCACAGGGCATGCAAATTATGCAAAAAAAACGTGACTTACAGGGCAAAAAACAAGGTACCCAAAATCTTAACAGAAGAAGAAAATAACCCTGCTTTAAATTTATTCCTTTCTCAGATGTTTTTTATTTACTTTTAATCTTTCTCTGTATGCCTCCTTTGAATTATTAATGTCACCTTTAAACCTGTTTAGTTTTGTTTGCTTTTGGGCATCTCATTACGTCTCATTATCCTGCTGCTTAACGAGTCATTCTTCTCTTGTCAGATTTCCCTGTTTTGCATCATCTCCTGGTCTCCTGACTGCGAAGGAAAAGCACACAACCTCCTCCTCTAAAGAGACGGCGAGCAGCGATGTACACATACCTGCGCTCAGTTTGTAAGACGGAGGCTGAGGTGTACATGAGGTCATGCAAACGGACTGCTGCTTGTTCTGGGAGGCCTCGAGTCAGAACCTGTGTGCACATTCATGCTGCAAGCATTTCATGAAAACACCTGCATTCCTCTCCTTTAGTCCTGACAGACTTGTGACAATTTGTGAGAACGTTTTCTATGACTAAAGAAAAAAGGAAAAGCATGATGGATATTTTGTTCAGACTGATTTTAGGGGACGTTGAGCTAAAGCATCTGTGTACTGTATGTGACATAAAAAAGCAACGTGAAGGAGCAAATCTCCCCTTTTTTCCTCTTTGTTTGAATCTATTTTGATTCTTTTCCCACCTGTGCTTTTAAAGGTTGTATCACTGCAACTTGTTGGTGAACAGCATTCCATTTGTGAAGGAGTCTCCAGAATGTTTCTTGACATTCTCAGCGGTTCTCCATTTGCATGAGTCACATAAGTGCAGAGTGAATTTGGTTACAAACACTCTGAATCCAATAAGATTGCAACAGAAAATCTCCCATATTCACAATTTTGAGTTGCCAACTATCCTCCGACAGTGAGATACCAACTGACTGGTTTCTGATTTGTGCTTTGGACTCAGAAACAAACCTTTTTGTGTTCCTCCTGTGAAGATTTTGGCAATTACTTGCCACTGCCAGTCAAGAGGTGTTGATGAGCCACACCAGCTGAGGATGAGGAGGATTGAGCAGATCTGTGCGTGGCCAAGAGGCTTAAGGTGCCTCGAGGTCACGGCCTTACATGTTTGCTGTTTTACAGCTACGTGATAATGCCTCCCAGGTCCATATCTGGTTTGGATTCGGAACACCGCCACATTAGGCTTAACACTGTAAAAGACCGGCTGTGCTTCTGTTCTTCTGATCACTCGCTGAGTCATAGCTGAAAACTTTTTAAAGCATGTCCACTCATGGTGATTCAGTAAAACCGGCATGAACTCATCATAAATGCTGTCATATTAACACCCAAACTGAGAAGTGATCAGTTTTTTCTTAAACGTTCTGCAATCCAGTCTTAATTTATGATAACTCTGTTATGTTAAAATGTCTTATCGATTCTGTATTTATTTCTTCACTGCTTGTGTTCATATATGAATGTATGTTTGGGTCATGCATGGCCAGGTGTTGTGTTTTATTTGGACTCAGCGGGCTGCATTTTGCACACTTCAGTTCTGTAACAAAAGAAACTTGTCTTTGAAGAGGTTGTTCAGACCTGTCGTTAATAATCCGTCTTGGGTGATATGATTGAAATTTCATTCACATCTGGTTGGTTGATCTGAACCCCAAAAAATGTTGTTGATCAATGACCCTTGTTGTGTGCAGATAAGCTCAGCCACAGAGTTGTCAGAGCAACGTGACAAGTTTGCTGGTGTTTCTGTAAAAAATGACAAAATTGACATCTGAACAACATTTTTTTACATTAACTTGGTTCAAAGCTATTTTAGTTAAAATCCACTAGTTATGTCTTCATAAGATTAAATACCCAGTAGATGCAAAATAAATAAAATGAAGGGGTATACAATGGTTAGTAACTTCACAGTTTCTGAGCAAAGACTGAAGACATTAGCCTTTAAAGATATGCAACAGTAAAACAGTACACCATGAGCAGAACATCAGCACTGTGTTTAATTCGGTAAATAAAAAGCAACATAACGCTGCTTAGACAATGCACAGTATAACGTGCAGTGACCACAGTGGGCCCAACTAGCTTTAAATCAATCAGAACAAACACGAGAGAAACTGCAACTTGCTCCCTTATGATTAAAACCATCCTGACAAAACTGAACTTTTTCTTAAGAAGTATTTTGACAACCACTTCATTCAAACTTTTAGCCCTCAAAAAATAAACTGTACCTTCAGAAAATTCTCAATAAAAAAATAAATAATATTTGATCAGCTGGCAGCAGTTCATAAGTCTGCAGCCTTTGTTGGGTCACGTCAGTTCTCTGGTTCTGCATCAAGGATCAGGACAGATTATGTTCACACTACCAAACGTATGTGGATAAATGTCCAGGCCACTGGGAAAGCACTGTCAATGTGCACTGAGGCAATTTAACCTGCATTTAATGCTAACTGTAATGCAATAGTTAAAGTGGAATTTGATTTCAAATATGAACAGCCTCTTATGAGCATATCTCTTGAAGGGTTTTTACTTATTTCTGACTGGAAGAGAAAACAAAAATATTCCGATTTCTGATTAAATGAGGCAGGTCCTGACCCAAATAAAAAGCATTTGGGTTAGAACATACCTGAACACAGCCCACCTTGTTCCACTTAATGAATAAACTACAACCATTAACTACCAGGGACACTTTTAGATGTGGTGTCCCAGGGTCCAGTTGGAGGAATGTCATGTGCTAACTTTGCTCCCTGACCCATTGTTTAACCGTTCAGTTGCGTGTCCTGTCCAGAAGGCTGTGCATTAAGGGCAGACACCACAGTGCTTTTCACCACAGTGTCACTAGTGTACGTAAAGAAAGAAAAAAACATGAAAATAAATGAATACTTGTAAGTTCCTGTAGACCAAAAAGCAGCAAATGTCTTAAAAAGATTTGCAAACTCTGATCCGTGTTTTTGTCTCGTGTCCGTCTACATGACCTGAACATCAACATGTTCCATCTGTTAAAAGTAATGTGTTGGTAAAATATGTATATTTGGTTTCAGATGTTCCTATTTAACTGAACTAAGGCGTCACATCAAGTGATAAATAGCCCCCGAAATCTGCTCCAGCTCCTCCAGCTGCTTATAAATTCCTTCTATTGTGAATTTGAAGACTTCTACGGAGACCATTGTGGTTCCATCATGGAGACTACATCCAACCACTGAACTAAGAGGCTCTGGTCCCTCCAATCAGAAAGGATCATTTCCTTCCCTTAGAAACCAAGTTTCCCTAGCAACAGCCAGCAGTGAATGCCCCTTGCACCTAATTGCTGAGTGGCATTTCCCCGTTTCTCCACTTTCCCTTGTCTTATCGCCTGTTTTATCTATCTTTAAGTGCAGCTGCCTCAAACCATAACCTGGTACCTTGTGTCACATAGTGATGTTAATTAGACAGGAAAAAAAAACTGTCAGTGCATCACTTTTCTTTTTTTGTTCTTTTCACGGTAAAGTTTTTCTTTTTATGGAGTAATTTTGTACGTCATTTTTTCACAATGTGAAATTCATGGCCAATAAACATAAAGAGTTTTTTCCTCTTGATCTCAAAGCTTCTGCATCTTTTTATCTGTATTACTGTGTGAATTTCTTTACACATCATAAATTTGCTGAGGATTTTTCTCATTACTGCATGTTTTACATATTTAGGCAGCTTTCAGATGAAGGCAGCAGTCTGTGTTCGGAGGTATTTAGAGCAGTATATCATGCGTACAGGTTTTGTAGGGAAGTTGAAATCGTCTTATCAGAAGCTCTGAAGCCTTTGGCTTCTGAGCTTCCTGTTCAAGAAAAGACAAAACAGCCAGATACTTTCTCCGTGGAGTCACCTTGGCAACAACAACCTTTATCTGCAGTGTGGGGGGATGAAGGACGACGTGAAATCTTTAAAAAAGGCACCTCTTTGTGTGTCACTCCACACACACACCATCAGTGACACGTGACGTGCTTGAGGAACATCAGTTGTTTTAGATTGTGAACCTTACATAAACAAAATACACGTTAAAGAGACGGAGCTTTACAAATGTACTTATTTTGGTAATCATTAATGTGTGCATTTTAGGTCAGTTTTCACAATATTGTTTTCAAACATAGATTCTTCTGTGGATTTGTTTGGACTATACTTCAGCATACTTTCACCTATTTAAGCCACTCGGTACCAAAATGTTCAGCTTATTCAGTACATTACGGCTATAGCTTTTTAATTTTGTAGCTTGTTTTAGTTGTTAAATTATCTTTATTTAATTTATGAGTTGTTGTTTTCACATAGACGTGCATTGAAATCACTTGAAATACTTGAAAATCTTTGTTCATACTTTTTAATTACTGTACTCTTTTGCAAGTTTTAGCTTTTACCGTTTTCATGTGTTGTCCCAGACAGGTTGATATTAAAAAAGATTACGTAAAATACACTCACAAAGCTAACAGCATACATTCAATAGTAAGTCAAGTCAAGTCAACTTTATTTATAGAGCACATTTAAAACAGAACCTGTTATCAAAGTGCTTAACAACAACAACAACAATCAATGGGAGTAAAATTAAAGATAAAAAAATACAATACACTAATAATAATAACTGAAGAATTAATAAAAAGCATTTAAAACATAGGGTCAAAGAACAAAAAAAAAAAAAAAACACTAGATCAATTTACACTCTATGAAATGCCTGAGAGAACAGATGTGTTTTTAGCAGGGATTTGAAGTGAGGAAGGGAGGTGGCCTGCCTGATGTTTGGGGGCAGGTTGTTCCAGAGTTTGGGGCCCATGACTGAAAAAGTCCGATCTCCTCTGAGCTTCAGTTTTGATTTTGGAACAGCCAAAAGCAGCTGATCGGATGATCTCAGGGCCCAAGAGGGAAAGTAAGGTTCCAGAAGCTCAGCAAGGTAAAGGGGTGCGAGGCAATTTAAGCATTTCAAGGCCAACAGAAGAATTTTAAAGACTATCATCATATGAACAGGGAGCCAGTGAAGGGAGGACAGAACTGGTGTAATATGTTCAGACCTACGAGATCCGGTTAAAAGCCGAGCAGCAGCATTCTGGATGAGCTGAAGATGTGCAATAGAGGCCTGGCTGATCCCAGCATAGAGTACATTGCAATAGTCCAATCGGGTCATGACAAGGGCGTGGACTAGTTTCTCAAGTTCGGATCTGGACAACACTGGCTTGAGCTTAGCTACCTGCCTTAGTTGGAAGAAGCTTTTCTGCAGAACAGAGTTAATTAGTTTGTCAAACTTGAAGTCAGAGTCTAAAACCATCCCAAGATTTTTACCAGACTGCTTGATTATGATATGGCTGAATAAGATATGGCTGAAGAGAGTCCAGGTTGACAGGATCAATGGCGGCAGTTGAGCTAGGGCTAAAGACAATGACTTCAGTCTTCTCATCGTTAAAACTTAAGAAATTTTAAGCCATCCAGGCCTTAATGTTGTCCAGACATTTTAACTGAGGGTGAATGGAGCAAACACACTTGTTGGTTTCACAGGCAGGTAGATCTGGCAGTCATCAGCATAACAATGGAATGAAAGACCATGTTTCCTCAGGATGGACTCCAGTGGGAGCAAATGGTATGGTATAAAGTTTATTAATTTTTTAAAAAGTATAAAACAATTTCATAACAAGATAAAAAAGATACAAAAGATTTAAAATGAAAGGCAGCAGAAAGAAGAAAAAAATCTTAATATATATATGCCCCTTTTTTCAAACAATTATTTCAATCATAATAAATTTCAAGTAACAGAACAAAATGAATGACTCTTTCTAATTTTTCTAATGCTAATGCAAATAAAGTGAGAACAGAAGGGGTCCAAGAATCGAACCCTGTGAGACCCCGCAAGAAAGAGGTAACGAGGCAGATACATTATTACCAACCTTGACACAAAAACTCCTGCCACTCAGGTATGAGCGGAACCATTCTAATGCAGCACCTGTGATCCCAACCCACTGTTCCAGCCCTGATATAAGGATACTGTGGTCAACAGTATCAAAAGCAGCAGTAAGGACCAGGAGTACAACTACCACAAATTGACCAGAATCGTTTGAAACCATAATAATATACTAATGCTGTTTCAGTGCTGTGGAGTTGCTTAAACCCAGACTGAAAAATCTCGAAAATTCTGTTCTCATTCAAAAACTTGTTTGAATGAAAACTATTTTCTCCAGGATTTTGGACAGGAAGGGAAGTTTTGAGATTGGTCTGAAATTTGAACAAGTCAAAGGGTCAAGTCCAGGTTTCTTAATTAACAGATGAACTACTGCATGTTTGAAAACATAGGGAACCACACTTGTCACAATACTACTATTTACAACAGTAAGAACAGAGGGTCCAATCGTGGGTAGAACTTGTTTGAAAAACGACGCAGGAATGGGGTCAGCAAGGGGAACCAGAGGGTTTCATCTGACCAACGACTTTGTTTAGAAATGGGAGTAAGATGGGTTCAAACTGTTTTAAGACAGCTGAGCAAGGGACAAAGACACAGGGGTCAGTTGTGGACTGGGGGATGGATGACCTAATCAACTCTACCTTATCAGCAAAGTATCTGGTAAAGTCGTTGCAGATGTCAACGGAGGCCTCCATGCTGACAGACAGAGGCACGTTTAAAATGGAATTTACGGTATTAAAAAGAACACGGGGATTATGACTGTTTGAAGTAATGATTTGGGAGAAGTATTTGTTCTTTTCAAATTTAACGATGCTCTGATAATTTTTCAAACACGTTTTTAACATAATAAAAGAAACCTGTAATTTGTCCTTTTTCCACTTACGCTCAGCTCTCCTGCATAGACGTTTGGCTGCACAAGTGGTCGCGTTCAACCAGGGGTGTGGTGTCCGCTTTGGTCGCCTGATTTTTAGCGGGGCCACGAGGTCTAAAATCTTAGAGCAGGTCACATCATGCCTACTGAGCAGCTCCTGCGTACTAATACAGGCAGAGGTTTCAGGGACTGAAGCACCATCAGTAAGGAATGCAGAGGAAAAAAGAGCAGCGGTTGAAGAGTTAAATATCCGACAACTCTTACCTGGAGTGGGGGGTGGGGGGGTGGGGGGTTAGACTCATGAATAACAGAGGTTTCGAACGAAATGGGTTTGTGATCTGAAACAATAGCATCCCCAATTTCCAGATTAACCACAGATAAACTGTGAGACGGAACTAAATCAAGTGTATGGCCCTGTTGATGAGTTGGACCAACAACATTTTGCACAAGGTTGAAAGATTGTATCAGATTTAGAAACTCCTGCACCAAAGGCTTGTCAGAACAGCAAACATGTACATTAAAGTCTCCCAGAATCAAGACCCTGTCGTAACAGAGCAGTATTCCAGTCAGAAAGTCAGAAAATTCACTTATGAAGGTTTTGTTGTACGAGAGTGGCCTGTAGATCAGGCTGCACAGTGTTGGGTTGGAGCGGCCCAGCTCAAAATACAGCAGTTCAAAACTCTGAAAAGCTACAGCCTGTAGCTGTCTGCAGTTCCAGAGCTTTTTAAAAGCTGCTAATAATCCACCACCCCTACCAGAAGTCCTTGGAGCATTAAAAAAGGCACAATCCACCAGCAAAAGTTCAGAAAAAACATCCAAAAAAGTTCAATCTGGTCCTCTGGACATAAAAAAAAAAAAAAAAAAAATGTAGAAACGTTTCGTCTCTCTTCCGAGAGACTTCCTCAGTCTGAGGTGCTGAGGTGCTCAGTCTCTTAAATAACCAACTGGTTCTTCCTCTCTCAGAAAGTGCTATTTAAGAGACTGAGCTGGATACAGCACCTCAGACTGAGGAAGTCTCTCGGAAGAGAGACTAAACGTTTCTACATTTTTTTGCTTTTTTATTTATTTATTTTTTAATGTCCAGAGGACCAGATTGAACTTTTTTTTTGGATTTTTCTACCTGGATTATTGAGCATGCATCAGGATATTCAGAAAAAACACTTAACTTGCCAGGGACGAGCCAGGTCTCTGTAACAAACATGAAGTCCAATCCAGTGGAGCAGAAAAAGTCGTTTAAGATGAATGTTTTATTTGCCAGCAACCTCACATTCAGCAAAGCAATCTTTGTAGGACCAGTAGCTGAAGGAAAAGCTGAGCACGGAGCACAGATTAGCTGTTTTAGATTTTTGGAGTTTGAACCGCGCTTCCTAGGACCAGAGACTCCGCAGCTGTGCGCGCACCTGCGGCGCTGGCCAAGCTCACCTACGGGGATCAAGCAGGACCCACCAGGATCAGCAAAGCACCCGGACAGGCGAATATCCAGCAGATGGTCAGCAGGAGATGATGCAGCAGACAGTCCGAAGTTGATTAAGTTCCACTGGAGACGACCAAAACCGTCGCGGCTGCGCACGTGCCCGCTGCGGTAAGATGATAGTAAGATGATAAACTTACTAGAGATGCACGATATTATCGGCATGGTATCAGTATCGGCCAAGATTAGCATAAAGTTAAATATCGGACATCGGCCATTCCATCAATATAACTCACCGATATATAAGACGCTGTTTTTGTTTGACAACCCAGTGACAAGGATGTCTGTAGTGCCAGCACAACATGATGACGTCATGCGCGCCTACCTGATCTGATCACAGCTGAGAGGAAGAGGTCAAAATATCAGCAGTGTGGAAGTTTTTCTTTTGTTGTTGTTGAGGATGTTGGATTCTGAAGATTTATGGACTAGGTTGAGTCTCGCTACATCGTCCCCAGTCCGAAATATTTTTCTGACGTAACCTTACCGGAGTTACAAGCCGTCATTTCCGACGTCATTGAGAAGCTAATAGCCAATAGCAAAGGTGAGTTTGACCACAGACATTTGGACGTCGTGTTAGCCCCATTAGCATGATTAGTCTTACGGCACAATGGAAAAACCTTTGAACTTAAAAAGGCTGTCCTTCATGCACAGGAGTGCAGAGGATCCACACTGCAGCTAGGAACCTGGAACAAGCCTCCACAGGTGAGACCGCATTGCAGGTGACTAATGCTAATAAATAACATTTAACACTTTTCATTTAATATAAGTTAAAGTGCTATGCATATCATATGTCTGTTACTGAATATATGTCACCAGCTCTTACAGCTGTTACACAATTTTTGTAGCAAATAAGCCTAAATAAGAGGGCTATGCTCTGACAAAGGAACATATATAAAATATCGTATATCAGCCAAAAATCCAGTATTGTGCATCCCTAAAACTTTCATATAAAATAGAAATACAGTGAAAAGAAAACCCGTCATTCACAGGTTAAAATAGATCACACATTTGACTTTAGCTATTATTTTAGCTTTCAGGTACTGTTCTGATGGCTTTAGCTTTGAGCTATGTTTCAGCTTTTAGTTTTAGTTTTGCTCATTTTAACTTTTGTTCACTTTAGGCTTTTTTCTAATTGTTTTAACTTGAGCAATTCAGTTTCTTCAACAAATGTCAGTAGTTATTCAGTACTCTCACTGCATTTTCATAAAATATACTCATTTTCCTGATATCTTCTATGATGCTGAAGAAGATTTTTCAGTCATGTTATTCCACAAGTGGTGGGAACCAAGGAGGAAAGGGTTGTCACACAAGGTGAAATGTTGGGGGCTCTGTGTGTGGGAGGCCCCTCTGTGTGATCCCACCATCCCCCTATTAATAAGGACAGGAAGTTGGACTTCCTGTCAGCCAGGAAATAGCCTTATCCCCCAATGTTCCCCACCCCCATCCAGAACATATTGTGGATGGCCTGACCTTCAGCTCTGAGGATCCTCTGGGTGCAGTCTGGTGTTTTGCGTGGGCAGTCTGCATGTGTGGCCCGATGCAATAAAACCAATCTACTGTCACTGTTGCTGCCTGGCAACGCAGGCATCAGCCACAACTCAACCATGCACGCAAACACGTTGTCAGTTTCCACACATTTTCACCTTAAAATTGAAACAAGATGTTCTATTTGTTGAAAACTAAAACTTATTTAAATTTTAAATGTTTTATGTAAAGATGTTCTTATTCATTTCCTGCTGCTGAAAGGCAAAAAAAGATATTGTTGCTCATGTCCGTGTGTGCTTGCGTGTTTGTTTGTGTTTATTAGAGAAAAATTCATAAACCAACACACTGATAAAAAAATACTTTAATAAGTCTCAGAAAGTAATCATTGGACAACTGATGTTCATTTGGACTCAGCTTAATTTAATATGGTTGCCGCACCCAGTTAACCATAGAAATAATAATAGCTATAGTATGCATTTTTTTCTTTTAAAACTCAAGTGGCTTACTAATGTTTCTAGAATGTAATGTTTCTACCTGTGCTATTGGACAGAAGACACACAGGTACAGTATTTTTTATCTCTTACTTTCCACAGCAATTCCATCAGCAAGATATCTCCCATCTCTTCGACACCTCAGTCCAGGACTGACACGTCTTCTCTCCACCTCGGTCCAGTCCGAAGACACACTGATGTGTGTGTGTGTGTGTGTGTGTGGGGGGGGGGGGGGACTGAGTCACCCTACTCTGTAAACACCTCTTTACCTGCGAGTGAGGTAGTGACAGGCCTGTAACTGTCGACATCTGAAAAGGCAGGCTGACTCTGCAGCTTCACCTGATTAGAATAATGTGACGAAGGGCTGACATGCGCCTTCGGCGACCACCTGGTTGCAGGATTTAAAAGTTAAAAACAGTCAGAGTCCTTTTGAATTTTAACTTTCGGTGTGTTTTCACTTTCTCAAACAAACAGCTATTTTTTGTAACACTTGCATTCGACAATGACCCAATCGAGACAAGAGTCAGGTCATTTTGAATCCTAAAACTTTAAAAATATAATTCCATCAAGTACATGACCACAACGGTTGAAGTAGTCGTGGTCGGATGGACTGGACATGCTTCGATCTGTGCAACGTAATGAGGAGCAAGAGCCATTTGGTGAATCCTGACGCTCTCATTAGCAGCTTCAGTACAGCACACTGCTTGCTGTATTGCTGTAAGGCAGCAGCTACATCGATGACATGAACAGAGGGAGCAGAAACACGGAACGGGCTGTGTGGCCATTTTGTGGAAGTGTCTTTTCAAAGAGTAGAGACACACAGGCCCATGTCGTGAGTAAACAGTTTGCACATCATTTCAAGCACAGCGTATCATCAGCTGGTTTACATGTCAGATGTCCCGCTAATGTTCGCTCATCTAAACTGTTATCAGTCTTACCATTTATTCCTGGTTTAACGTGATGCCTCCTGCCAGTAAATTTTTCCTCCAGCAAAAAGAGACAAACTCTTTGCTCTATGTGCATCATCACTTTTATTCGAGTCACAAATTCAGCCGTCAGTCTAATCTCCATGAAAACATGGTACATACAGGTCCTTCTCAAAAAATTAGCATATTGTGATAAAGGTCATTATTTTCCATAATGTAATGATAAAAATGAAACTTTCATAAATTTCAGATTCATTGCACACCAACTGAAATATTTCAGGTCTTTAATTGTTTTAATACTGATGATTATGGCATACAGCTCATGAAAATCCAAAATGCCTGTCCCAAAAAATTAGCGTATTTCATCCCACCAATGAAAGACAAGTGTTTTTAATACAAAAAACGCCAACCTTCAAATAATCATGTTCAGTTATGCACTCAATACTTGGTCGGGAATCCTTTTGCATGAATGACTGCTTCAATGCGGCGTGGCATGGAGGCAATCAGCCTGTGGCACTGCTGAGGTGTTATGGAGGCCCAGGATGCTTCGATAGCGGCCTTAAGCTCATCCAGAGTGTTGGGTCTTGCGTCTCTCAACTTTCTCTTCACAATATCGCACAGGTTCTCTATGGGGTTCAGGTCAGGAGAGTTGGCAGGCCAATTGAGCACAGTAATACCATGGTCAGTAAACCATTTACCAGTGGTTTTGGCACTGTGCGCAGGTGCCAGGTCGTACTGAAAATGAAATCTTCATCTCCATAAAGCTTTTCAGCAGATGGAAGCATGAAGTGCTCCAAAATCTCCTGATAGCTAGCTGCATTGACCCTGCCCTTGATAAAACACAGTGGACCAACACCAGCAGCTGACATGGCACCCCAGACCATCACTGACTGTGGGTGCTTCACACTGGAGTTCTGGCATTTTGGCATTTCCTTCTCCCCAGTCTTCCTCCAGACTCTGGCACCTTGATTTCCGAATGACATGCAAAATTTGCATGTCATTCGGAAATCAAGGGACCAGACAAAGTGCAGCCCAAAAACCCTGATGATGAGAAAAATAAACAGACCTAATGTTCCCTTGCCCGGACGTGGGTCACCGGGGCCCCACTCTGGAGCCAGGCCTGAAGGTGGGGCACACTGGCGAGCACCTGGTGGCTGGGCTTTTACCCATGGAGCTCGGCCGGGCACAGCCCGAAGAGGAGACGTGGGTACCCCTTCCCATGGGCTCACCACCTGTGGGAGGGGCCAAAGGAGTCAGGTGCAATGTGAGATGGGTGGTGGCCGAGGGCGGGGAACCTGGCGGTCTGATCCTCGACTACAGAAGCTGGCTATTGGGACATGGAATGTCACCTCACTGGTGGGGAAGGAGCCTGAGCTGGTGTGTGAGGCTGAGAGGTTCTGGCTAGAAATAGTCGGACTCACCTCTATGCATGGCTCTGGCTCTGGAACCAGTTTCCTTGAGAGGGGCTGGTTACTCTTCCACTCTGGAGTTGCCCCTGGTAGAGGCGCCGAGCAGGAGTGGGCATACTTATTGCCCCCCAACTTGGTGCCTGTGTGTTGGGGTTCACCCCGGTGAATGAGAGGGTGGCCTCTCTCCGCCTACATGTGGGGGGACGGGTTCTGACTGTCGTTTGTGCTTATGCACCAAACGGCAGTTTGGATTATCCACCCTTTCTGGAGTCCTTGGAGGGAGTACTGGAAAGTGCACCTCCTGGGGACTCCCTTGTTCTGCTGGGGGACTTCAATGCTCATGTGGGCAATGACAGTGAGACCTGGAGGGGTGTGGTTGGGAGGAACGGCCCCGCTGATCTGAACCAGAGTGGTGTTCTGTTGTTGGACTTCTGTGCTCGTCATGGATTGTCTATAACGGACACCTTGTTCAGGCATAAGTGTGTCCATATGTGCTTTTGGCACCAGGACACCCTAGGCCGCAGTTCGATGATCGACTTTGTCATCGTCTCATCTGATCTGCAGCCACATGTCTTGGACACTCGGGTGAAGAGAGGGGCGGAGCTGTCCACTGATCACTACCTGGTGGTGAGTTGGCTCCGATGGTGGGGGAGGATGCCGGTCAGACCTGGCAGACCCAAACGTATTGTGAGGGTTTGCTGGGAACGTCTGACAGAGTCTCCTGTGAGACGGAGTTTTAACTCCCACCTCCGGGAGAACTTCGAACATGTTCCGAGGGAGGTGGGGGACATTGAGTCCGAGTGGACCATGTTTCGTGCCTCTATTGTCGAGGTGGCTTACCGAAGCTGCGGCCGCAAGGTTGTCGGTGCCTGTCACGGCGGCAACCCTCGAACCCGACAGTGGACACCGTCGGTGAGGGATGCTGTCAGGCTGAAGAAGGAGTCTTATCGGGCCTTTTTGGCCTGTGGGACCCCGGAAGCAGCTGATGGGTACCGGCAGTCTAAGCGACATGCGGCTCGGGTGGTCGCTGAGGCAAAAACTCGGGCATGGGAGGAGTTCGTCGGAGAGGCCATGGAGAATGACTTCCGCACGGTTTTGAGGCGATTCTGGTCTACCATCCGGCGTCTCGGGGGGGGGGGGGGGTATGCCACTAACACTGTTTATTGTGGGAGTGGTGTGCTACTGACCTCAACTCGGGATGTTGTGGGTCGGTGGGCGGAATACTTTGAAGACCTCCTCAGTCCCACCGGCATGTCTTCCACTGAGGAAGCGGAGCCTGGGGACTCTGGGTCGGGCCCTCCAATCTCTGGTGCTGAGGTCACCAAGGTGGTTAAAAAGCTCCTCGGTGGTAGGGCCCCAGGGGTGGATGAGATTCGCCCGGAGTTCCTTAAGGCTCTGGATGTTGTAGGGTTGTGTTGGCTTATGCGATTCTGCAATATTGCATGGACATCGGGGGAAGTTCCCCTGGATTGGCAGACTGGGGTGGTGGTCCCCCTATTCAAAAAGGGGGACCGTCGAGTGTGTTCCAACTACAGGGAAATCACACTCTTAAGCCTCCCCGAAAAGGTCTACTCGGGGGTTCTAGAGAGGAGGGTCCGTCGAATAGTCGAACCTCAGATTCAGGAGGAGCAGTGCGGTTTTCGTCCTGGCCGTAGAACACTGGACCAGCTCTACACTCTCAGCAGGGTCCTGGAGGGTGCGTGGGAGTGTGCCCAACAGGTGTTGAGGGGATCTGTTTTGGTGGCCTTAGGATTGCATCTCTGCTTTTTGCAGATGATGAGGTCTTATTGGCTTCATCAGATCGTGATCTACAGCTTTCGCTGGAGCAGTTCGCAGCCGAATGCGACACGGCCGGGATGACGATCAGTTTCTCCAAATCCAAGGCCATGGTCTTGAGCCAGAAAAGGGTAGAGTGCCCTCTCCGGGTCAGGGAGGAGGTCCTACCCCAAGTGGAGGAGTTCAAGTATCTTGGGGTCTTGTTCACGAATGAGGGAAAAATAGAGCGTGAGATCAATAGGCGGATAGGTGCAGTGTCAGCAGTAAAGCAGGCGCTGTACAGGTCTGTAGTGGTGAAGAGAGAGCTGAGTCAAAAGGCAAAGCTCTCAATTTACCTATCGATCTACGTTCCTACCCTCATCTATGGTCACGAGCTTTGGTTTGTGACCGAAAGAATGAGATCTCGGATACAAGCGGCCGAAATGAGCTTTCTTCGCAGGGTGTCTGGGCTCTCCCTTAGGGATAGGGTGAGAAGCTCGATCATCCGGGAGGGACTCAGAGTAGAGCCGCTGCTTCTCCACGTCGAGAGGAGCCAGTTGAGGTGGCTTGGGCATCTGTTTAGGATGCCTTCTGGACGCCTCCCTGGTGAGGTGTTCTGGACACGTCCCACCGGTAGGAGACCCAGAGGAAGACCCAGGACACGCTGGAGGGACTATGCTTCTTGGCTGGCCTGGGAACGCCTCGGGATTCCCCTGGAAGAGCTGGCCCAAGTAGCTGGGGAGAGGGAAATCTGGGCCTCCCTACTTAGGCTGCTACCCCCACGACCCGACCCCAGATAAGCGGAAGAAAATGGATGGATGCATGGATGCAAAATTTGCTTTCATCTGAAAAAAGTACTTTGGACCACTGAGCAACAGTCCAGTGCTGCTTCTCTGTAGCCCTGGTCAGGCGCTTCTGCCGCTGTTTCTGGTTCAAAAGTGGCTTGATCTTGGGAATGCGGCACCTGTAGCCCATTTCCTGCACACGCCTGTGCATGGTGGCTCTGGATGTTTCTACTCCAGACTCAGTCCACTGCTTCCGCAGATCCCCCAAGGTCTGGATTCGGCCCTTCTCCACAATCCTCTTCAGGGTCCGGTCACCTCTTCTCGTTGTGCCGCGTTTTCTGCCACACTTTTCCCTTCCCACAGACTTCCCATTGAGGTGCCTTGATACAGCACTCTGGGAACAGCCTATTTGTTCAGCAATTTCTTTCTGTGTCTTACCCTCTTGCTTGAGGGTGTCAGTGATGGCCTTCTGGGCAGCAGTCAGGTCGGCAGTCTTACCCATGATTGCGGTTTTGAGTAATGAACAAGGCTGGGAGTTTTTAAAAGCCTCGGGAATCTTTTGCAGGTGTTTAGAGTTACGTCATTGATTCAGATGGTTAGGTTAATAGCTTGTTTAGAGAACCTTTTCATGATATGCTAATTTTTTGGGACAGGCATTTTGGGTTTTCATGAGCTGTCTGCCATAATCATCAGTATTAAAACAATTAAAGACCTGAAATATTTCAGTTTGTGTGCAATGAATCTGAAATATATGAAAGTTTCATTTTTATCATTACATTATGGAAAATAATGACCTTTATCACAATATGCTAATTTTTTGAGAAGGACCTGTATAACACAAAGACATGTAAACATTACTTTCAATTATAATTGTCTTAGGACAAAAAATAAAATAGGTGTGGTCGTACACCTCCCATTGTCATATCATTGAGTGGTTGGGTGTGATTGAGTCCCAGAGCTTGAGACCACTGGTTTAAAAGGATCTGAGCAACTCACAGGAGGAAACTGAAAACACCCGGGGTTGAGACATTTCAGAAACTCTCGTACAAATGTTGGTTGCCAACTGGTCTCCAGTCAGAGGCTTAAATGGTTCCAGACACACAGACTGTGTGATTGTACCAGAGATGCTTTGAAAACAAGAGTGCTCCTCTGGGTTGTGTTCACTTTGACTTTGAGTTACATCAGCATTCAGGCAGCTGTTCTGGTCTGCCTCAGGCGAGGAAATGTGTCCATCAGATATTTTGGAATGAAGACTTGTTCATGGCAAATTCATTTTGTTTTAAATGTAATGTACAACGCTAAAATATATATTTTATAGCAACTTAAAACACTTTTTTTAATGCTTGAAATATGTTTGATTTTTTTTACATTATAGTGGTTGCTGCTTTGTGTCTTTGCTCTGTTTATCAGAAGCACGAGGCAGACTCAGGAGATAACAGGGTAAAGACTGGACTACCAAAGAGAAGGCCAACCAGTCCTTATCTCAGCCCTTTGACTTGCAGAAAAACACAGGGAGATGCCTGCACAGATGTTTCCTGCTGTATGAATGGGGATATCTGAGTTTTGTCTCTGATAATCCAACTTTAATTTTTATCTCTGAATGTTTCAAATACATTTCTTTCAGTTCATTTGCTCTGTGACCAACACATCATTGTTAGTCCTCTGTTTACCCTCCACGGGATTCCCCTTGTATCCACATTACTGTGGGAAGGCTGAATGAAAATGGATAAAGGTAATTAACTCTGAGGAGGTCTGCAAACATGGACAATGCTTCTTCACTTCTTTCCCCCTTTTATTTTTTGTCCTTTTGTCTCCCACTTGAGTCATTATTGTAGCCTTCTCTGCGGAAAATCCTCTAACCCCGTCCTTTGAATTTATGGATAGATACCCTGCTGATTGAGGTGCTCTTCTGGCAGAAGCTAATTTACTGCTTTAACATCACCCCAAGTGATTTCTAATCAGGTAAGGACATTTTGAAAAGTGCTGTAATTAACGAAACACAAGGGAGCAACAAATACGTGACTGACCTTGGCTATCCTAGCCTCTCACTGCTTTTGAGCTTAGGTTTTACAGGCAACAAACCTTAAAAGATGGAATTAGTTTTTATTTTAATATTATTGAGAGTCAGATGTAAAGATTAATATTATTCAGATTTTAATATTGACACACTTAAATAAAGATTAGATTTGTTAATGCAGAAACTGAGACTCTGTTTACATGAGAACGATCTTGTGAAACATTTTGGATTTTCCCATGATGATTGAGTTACATCTCTACACGGTAATACTGTGATAGTAATCACTGTTTAGATGAGGCCACAAAAAAGTTGAGTACCATGCCAGGTAGCATTTGGACTTTGCTATTTAAAAGACTCTTGCACACAATATGTATAGAAAGTGTGCAATACATATCTGCTGACCAAGAGATGGTGTAGCACATATTGATATATATTCTGTGTGAGGAGCTCTGATAAATTCAAACAGTGAGCAGCACAAACAGAACTCTATCCACTATTGTTTCTGTTGTTCCTCTACTCATGCAAGTGAAGAAAAACAGCTACTGCAGCCTTGGTGTCCATGTGCAATTTTACACAATGCCAGTTGTTTCCAAAAACATCCACTCTGAGACCTGGAGTCAAAAGTTTTAGTGTCAAAGAATAGGATTGTGTACATGAATGGCCAAAATGTAACAGAAATGTTACAGTTTCACTTAAAAGTGGTGTCTTCTTCACAAGGTTTGAGTTTTCTTCTTGTTTTTTCTTCTTTTTTTTATTTTTTTTTATGTGCATTTGATTCAAGGGGTAATCCGCATGAGAACAGTGTTTTGTAGATTTTATTTATTTATTTTTTAACAGCATTTTACGGCACATGGAATTTTTGAAAACTGGTTTACGAGTGAAAAAAAAAAAATGTTACAGCATCATCCATGTACGTCCAAGCAGAATCAAATTAGGACGAAACGAGTTGTAGTGAGACTAAACAATTGGAAAACGATCCAGATGATGCTGTTATGCTCTCCATGACCGGACATGACTGGGTTTCAGCAAATTTAGAACATCTCCTTCAGTGGGAGGGAAATCACAATGGTGATACACACTGACTTACCAAATAGGTTTTTCCTGCTATTTTCTGCAATCTCCCGATGATCTTTTGTACACTCTCCATGTTCCACATGCCTTCCCCATCACGATTCAGACTGTCAGTCTGCATTTTGTGCTAGAAAATTACGCAACACTAACCACTGCCTCTCTGAGGTCACAGGTGTGCTAGTCTGTTTTCACAATCTTGATATAATCAGTAGTTGCTTCAGCATGACTCCAGAAAGGCCAGTCCTGCTTCATTTTTTCAGTGACCACATCGAGCTGGGTTAATTAAGAAATTGTTATGAGATTTTACAAATCTTATTACAGAAACCTTAAACATGTCCCCAAACCAAGACAAATTACAAACTTTACAACAAGTGAAAAGTGTTACAGTAAAGGTGTTACAGGTATGCACACAATATTTGTTCACATAAAGAATAAAAATGAATTATATATATATATATATATATATATATATATATATATATATATATAT
>NC_056515.1:5546834-5549452 GCF_014905685.2 Nematolebias whitei | reverse complement strand
ATATATATATATATATATATATATATATATATATATATATATATATAGGTGTGTGTTTGCTTATCAATGCTCAATGCTTATTGAGTGTATTTTTGTGTTTATATGCATGAACAAGAACAATTATCAGATGATGTTAAAGCATTGCATCATAAATCACTGATTGTAGTTTGGTTCCATAAAGCATTCATCAAAAAATGACCCACATGTTTCATTAGTATGAAACTTCCTGTTGGCTCCCAGCACTTATTATAAAACTAATTATGACTTTTTCAGGCTGCAGACAATTCATGACAGCTTAAATACAGCAGGAAGAAGGAAACAGGGTGTCACTAAACTATGTGAATCCTATCTGAGGCAGAGCTGGAACACCTTATCTCCTGACAGAAGCATCGAGGATCCCCCTTAATCCTCCTTTACTGGATTCTAGACACGTTGTGCTGCTTCAAAGTCAGAGCCGTGAGAGAGAATAAAACAGTTTAGATGAGACAGACAGAGAAAACAAAAGGCTCCTAAAACAGTGCTGAATGGTTTTAGAGAGGGTGTGATGAGGATAAACCTCAGATAAAAGAACCGCTGTGGTTCAATGAACAGCTGATTCTCGTTACGTTGCATCTGTCCTGAAAATCTTCAATAATTTCTTCTGCTTCACATTTCAAACACCACTTCACCCAGTGGACATGCTGCAGCTTTATCATGATTTTTTTTCCATGTTGATAAGACATGTTTGGCAGTCATCATTAGTACTCACTTATTAGCTGCTTAGAGATGATTTTAAGGCCACTTATCTTACCTCAGTTTTCTCAGGCTTATCTAACTGCTGAAAGCCACAAAGAGATGAAACACTTTGCAGCTTCATAAGATGTAATAACAGTTTGGGTGAGTCACATCACTTCTCATAATATTGTTTACGTTCTCTTTGAAATGGAGTTGGTGGTCTTTTAATCAACATGGCTCAAAGGCATTTGCCCTGCAATTTCTGTTGTTATATGGATTTTCACTGGGGTGTGGTCTGAGGTTGAGTAAACGGGGTGGGGGGAGGGGGGTGTGGAGGACGGTTCAGTAGTTAATGTGGGTGGAGGAGGTAAACTCACTTGACTTTAAAGCAGCATAGCTTAGATGAAGTCTGGACAGGGTAAACATTATTCTCTCTTGACATGAATGGGAAGCCAAAACAATCAATTAACTTTTGCCTTCTAATTATGGAAAGGAATTCACAGGTGGGGGGTGCAAGTGCGTTATTGTGTACTCATCCATGTCAGCTGCACTTTTCCAACAAAATAAGAAACTGTGTTGGCCTGTCTGTCTATCTGTCAGGAATAATACTTTTAAAAGTTCTTTAGAAGAATCACTTATGGTGGTATTATGGAAGTATATACTCTATTCCTTTGAATGTCACTTGTAATTGTAAGGCTGCAGGTTCAAGTGCATGTTGCGTCTTGGAGGGAGTGAAACAATATCCAAATCTTTTAAGCAAGTTTGCATGCTGTGGCAACCCGTGCAGAAGGGAGCAGAAAAAAGAAAAACTACAACATCATGTCACGCTTGGAACATGACATGCTTGCAATGTTCTAATTCCAGGACAAAAAATAGGTCAAGGAAATAAATTTACCCATGTCACTCTGCAGTAGCTTACCCTGCTCTATGAAAAGAACGTTTCCTACCAAAAAGACGCTGTTGCATGATTTATTCTTATCTGGGTCACTTCAGGTCCAATACTCTGTAAAATGCAGAGGACTGACAGAACACCTACATGCCCCAGACCCCCAGAAATAAATCTGTGAATGTTTTCCTTGAGTCTAAAAAAGTTAAATCTGGTCCTCTGGACATTCAAAAAAACCCAAAACAAAGCAAAACAACAAAAAAAAATGTAGAAACGTTTCGTCTCTCGTCCGAGAGACTTCTTCAGTCTGAGGTGCTGTTTTCAGCTCAGTCTCTTAAATAGCACCTTCTCAGAGTGGATCAACCAGTTTTGCTGCTGACAACCAAAACCAACTGATCACATGCTCAAGAAGGACCATCAGCCTAACAATGGATCATTAGCACACTGATGGCTGTGTACTATTCACAGAGGGCTGAGTGATACTAGCAATCACAGCATTGTAAGAGGGGGACAATTGAACACGTAGGCCTCCACCCCTGTTTAATGATGGACGGTTTCTTTTCACAAAGATGGCCTCCTTTACTCCTCTCTCAAACCATCGTTCCTCTCTATCCAGGATGTGCACATCTTCATCCCTGAAAGAGTGACCGCTGGCCTGGAGATGAGTGTAGACCGCAGAGTCCTGGCCTGATGATGTTGATCTTCTGTGCTGGGCCATCCTTTTGGCCAGTGGCTGTTTTGTTTCCCCGATGTAAGACTGATCACAGCCCTCCTGACACTGAACAGCATACACAACATTACTCTGTTTGTGCCGGGGGACTGGATCTTTGGGATGAACCAGTCTTTGCCGTAATGTATTTTGGGGTTTAAAAGCCACTGGGACGTTATGTTTAGAAAATAAACGTCTCAGTTTCTCTGATACTCCCTCAACATATGGAATGACCACTGGTCTGGGTCTGGGTTCCTCCTTTTCACCTGTTGGCTGACTGGAGTCCTGTTTGGGTTTCTTCTCTGCTTT
>NC_056515.1:5543322-5546734 GCF_014905685.2 Nematolebias whitei | reverse complement strand
TAAAGATGTGGAGGGGAGGAGGGGTTCCTCAGGGCAGGCATCAGCAGACACAACCCCCTCTGTAAGAAAAATAAATATTGTTACTTTTCAGCCAAATCATCAAAATATCATTAAACTTCCAAAATAAAGGTCACAGCAGTCTCAAGTTTTGCTTCACTGACTTTTTAGTTACACCAACATCTACAGGTGGAGTCAGCCTGATTCAAGATGGCCGCCACAGCCAACTGACCTTAAATAATTCAAAAATGGCTATACTGCACAGTAACTTGGTCAATTTTAGACGTTGAGCTAAAAAATTGTTAATAGATTGTGCAAAGTCCTTGTTTAAAAATACTGCCATTGATATTTGGAGACAACTTGTCTGTTAGCAAAATATCTCATGAATCCATGGGCAAATTTTAATAAACCTTCACAGAAAATTAACATTTGACGTGCCTCTGCAACTGATTATTATCAGCAATTAAGTCAGTTCCATTCAAGATGTCTGCTGCAACTAAACCTGCAAGAACCACACAACTCAGTGTTTTACAGGAACTGAGCTGAGGGTTCTCCTGTGTAGCTGGGAATCAGCATTCCACATGTTTCAGCATGACATCTTGTGATATCACATGGGACTGTGCATGTTATTTTTAAGGTTTGATCAAACGTGCAACAAGTTTGTCAAATCTAAACCTCTGATATTAGAAACGCGTTCTTGCAAAGATTATTAGGCCTTTACTTTGACGGAAACACTGCACATACTGCAAGTCGTGTACATATGTCATTATATGACAGTTATAAATGCTTTCATACTTTAAAGAACCAGTTCTGATCATAGAGTCATGAGAGAATTGAAGCTTTTGTTCATCTTGCTAACTACAGGGACCCATTTTAAACTGATAATAAACAGGAAGTACAGCGGTGGTCTGTCCTGTAGGATTATAAAGACATTGCGGGTTTGGGTTTGGTTAGCTGAGAACAGAAAGTCCAGTTTTATCTTCATCGTCTTGTGTGAGTCATGTCTGAGGTTCTGCTGGCTGTGACTAAACCCATGATGATGTAATGTTGTTGTTTTTGTTTGTTTGTTTGTGATGTGGTGATCACACAGCTGCTACAGAGTCACATCAATGATTCAGAAACCCAGGTCAGGAACAGCTTCACATAAAATCTAATATTCTGTAGTCCCACTCTTCAGAGGAACAGTGTAGTGCTGTGAACAGGAAGTGGCAGTGTCAGGTGTGACACGTGCGACCCCTAGTGGAAAAACATATGAAACTGAAACAAACTGAAAGGCGTTTAAAGTAAATATTGAGTTTCTTTAAATTTCTTCACTTCTGCTCTAAGTGTAAACATTTTTTAATGTGGTATTCATGTAAAACTGAATGAGTGGGATTAGTCCAATATTCATATTATTTTGGTTTTCAGCTGGGTTTTACTACACTAGACATATTTTATTAAGTGAAAGGCAGAAATGGATGTTGTGATTGTAAAGATTGTGATTCCTGGTTTATTATCTGCACAAACAAGTGATAATAAATAATAAAGGTACACAGAAAGGAGGCACAAAGTCCATCCTACAAGACTGACTTTGTGCCTCCCTGATGATAGAGGGGAGTTCAGAATAGAGTCGTTGCTCCTCATCATCAAAAGACGTCCGCAGAGATTTTTTAGGCATCTAAATAGAGCGCTTCCTTGGGAACTATCGTCGTTGGTTATCCAGGTTTATCTCCAAGGAAGGAGAGCCTGAAGCTGACCCAGAACTTGTTGGTGGGATTATTGGCCTGGAAACACCTTGAGGTACTCGGGAGGAGCTGGATCGTGCTGCTGAGTAGAGGGACAATTCAGTTTTCTCCTGGAAAATAAATTATTAAATAAATAAATGAAATGGATGGATAGATGGATGGATGGTACAGAATTACAAGTTCTCCTGATGTGCATGTTTCAGTGTTTAGTTTTAGGATTGAGGTTTTATTTTTTTATAATTATTTTCTATGATATTTAGCTTCTGTATTTATGTTCACCTTTTTTTGTTCCTCCCTGTTGTTGGATAAATTAATTATCCTATCATCATCTCATTAATCAAATAAGCCACACAGGGATGATCCAAGAAGATTTTTCAACTCAGTTTACTCCTTGTAGGGGGGCAGAGTTAACACAGAGACATACAAGATGTTACATGTCGCTCCGGTCCAAGGTCTGCCCACAGACAAAGAGTTAGGAAAAGCTTAAATATCTGTTATCAGACAGAGGAGGGGTCAAGACAACCTCTGCTTCAGCTCACAGTTGTTGAAGGCATCAGAAGTTGTCAGTTATCAGACTCCTCTCTGAGTCGATAGAAACACACTCTTGACTTCACACACATGGTTCTATAATGGGTATCCTTCCAAGATGGCGCCGGTGTGTAGGGCTGCCCGTCTCTCGCTCTCTGCTTGTATTGTATTTTTGTTATTTTTACAATGGTTGGTGCAGTGTGCCGAGTCATATTTTCAGTATGATCGTCGGGCACTTTTGGAGCTCCGTACTTTTGCTGAAATTCCTGCGGAGTTTTGGTACAGCGGTCAGCACTCTCCTCCACCGGTCCTGTCTGAGATTCCTGCATTCCTTCTGCGTGACCCTGGCCTTTCTCCATGGAGGAAATGTCACAGACGTCGTGGGAAGCGCGCAGGGATTTTGGTGAAACTGAGGCAAAGTGTGGATTATTCTATCCGGACTCGCTCTGGATCTGATCATCTCCTCTCTGACCCGTGGTGCTCCCGGGGCCCGGCTGCTGGCAAACTGCCCGCGCGCTCAGTCCATGGAAACACCTGGAGTTGTTTACCTGTGCGCCGCACCAGCAGACCTGGAGGAGCTGTTCTTCATAACCTGCGCCCGCTGGCGCGCGCTTCTCCCTCCATGGCTGTGCCTGTGTTGGACCATATCAGGATGTGTTTAATCAACGCAAGGTCTGTTTCCAACAAGACATTTATCCTCAATGACTTTTTTAAAGATCAGGAGTTGGATTTTCTGTTCGTCACGGAATCTTGGATTTTTGATGGTGAGTCCAGCGCCTTGGTGGAACTACTACCCCCGGACTGTCTGTGTCTCAATGCCCCACGGCCATCAGGTCGGCGCGGGGGGGCGGGGATTATTAACAGTTTTTAAAGCAAACTTGGCCTGTAAACAGTTGGCCATCCCGGTGTCTCGCTCCAGCTTTGAGCTAAGCTTCTTTGAACTCGGACACTCTCCTACGGTTCTGTGCGCGCTCGTCTACCGCCCACCTCGTTCCAAGGACTTCATAAATGAATTCTCTGACTTTTTGGCTGATATCACACAGATATACACTCACTTTTTGTTTATTGGTGAGTTTAATTTGCATGTGTGTTGTCAGGAGAAGCCCTTAGTGAAGGATCCAAAAAAGTTCAATCTGGTCCTCTGGACATTCAAAAAAACAAAA
>NC_056515.1:5536403-5543222 GCF_014905685.2 Nematolebias whitei | reverse complement strand
GTTTCTTCTCTGCTTTCAGGAAGGCCCAGTTAGGATATCCACATTGCTCTAGAGCCTGTTTTGTGTAGGATTTCTCCTCCTGCCTGGCCCCTGAGTTAGTGGGGATGCTGTCTGCTCTGTGATACAGAGTCCTGATGACTCCTAACTTGTGCTCCAAAGGGTGATGGGAGTCAAACTGCAAATACTGGTCTGTGTGTGTGGGTTTGCGGTACACCTCGGTTTGCAAAAGTCCTCTATCAGAGACTGAGACCTCACAGTCCAAGAAAGCCAACCTGCCATTTTTTACATCTTCTCGACATCCTTTTCAGGGACACCACCAAGTCATTGGTTCAGGTATGTTGACGACACCTGGGTTAAAATTAAATCTCAGGAAGTCCAACATTTTACTGACCACATCAACTCTGTGGATAAATACATCAAGTTCACACGAGAAGAGTTCTTGTAGGAGTTTTGGAATAAATACGGACATTCCAGGTGTCGCTAAACACACCCACTGGGAAATAAAAAAGAAAAAAAACATCTGGACACATATGTCTTCCTCGGTACAAAAAAGTATCAAATGAATTCATTCATCATTGACTCACAGGTTGAAAGTGAAAAGGAGAAGGAAACTGATCTAAGAACAACGACCGTCAGTCGGAGTGACATCAAAACAAAAATTAAATAAAGGAATGATGGATTAAATGATGGTGATGAAGCTACAACATGAGTCACTCGTTAACGATGCATCCTAGTTTATACACTCAGAGATGGGGAGTCAAAACTTTAAAGGGGAGTATAGTGTTTCACTGTTTTGCTTTAATATTAATCATATTTATGTTTGTCTTGTTGTTTTTTTTTTTTTTTAGCCTTTATTTATCCAGGTAGTCTCATTGAGCCACGGGAACTCATTTTCAAGAGAGACCTGTTTAGGGAGCAGATAGTGGGGGTTAAGGGCCTTGCTCATGGGCCCAGAGTGGGGCGAATGAGGGTGGGGGCAAGTGTGGGTGTTTCACCTACCCCACCCACAATTTTTGATGTTGTCGGGGCCGGGGCGTGAACCGGCGATCTTCGGATCACAGGCCCACCTCTCTAACCTCTGCGCCACCACTCCCAATTTTAACTGGTTCACAATAACCTGGAAAGTTTTGTTTATTTTGCCAGTATTTTTGATTAATAATAATTAGATAAAACAGCTAAAGAGGGAAAAAGAGACTTTAAAATTTCAACTTAATTAATTAATTAATTAACTCGTTTAGACACCAGATTGCAAACAAATTTGGTATACAGCAGTTTAGTTTCAATTAACATAGAAAATTAAAATATTTATAATATTTTGGGTATATAAATTGTTCCTTCAAAAGGTTTGTCAGTTCGTCAAAATCTTGAGCAATTTAGGGAAAATTCTTCTGACTTGTCAACCTAAATTTGAGAGAAAGAAAATTAGATAAGTTATTAGTTTATTTAGGCTTAATATGATGATGAGATAAATGTTACAAATGGACTCGAATGAGTTTGCTGACTGATTGAATAATAATAAAATAAAATGAAATAACAAATGATTAGAGGTTTACTAAAATGACTAAAAAAAATTTACATTTTATGCACAAGTGCAGCAATAATGTTGATTGCTGAATTATTTTGTTGGAAGTTGCTTAGAATAAAGCCAAAGAGTTTATTTAAAATACATTGCTAGGAGTAGGTTGATAGGGAAGCACAAAGACAACACAAAAAAAGCTAAAGAAAATGCAAGAAAAAATATGCAAAAACTAGGTTGCTTTAAGCATAAAAACAGCTAAATAGTGGCTGAAATAGCAAAGAAAGATGAAACTTGCAGAAATAAACTGATAGAAGGTGATTCGGAACAAAACGAGAAAGGAGCAGTAAAAAGATTCAACTTGTCTGCTCCTTCCTTAGATAGAGAACTTTAATAATTGGCTTTTCCATGTATGTGAATGTTCCTGTAAAGTGCCCTGAGACAACTTTGTTTTGATTTGGTGCTATATCAATAAACTGAATTTAATTGAATTGAATTGGTTGGAAAACTACAATGCAAAAATAAAAACAACAAACCAACATTTTTCAGTCAGGTCATCTGGACAGTTTTTTTTTTTTTGTGCTGGAACGTTTTGCCTTTGATCCGGAAGGCTTCATCAGTCAAGGAAACACAACAAAATTGATTCTTCCCCCAACATCTTCCTCCAAAGTGGAACAAACCAGTTCTGCTTGTGATAAGATGGTCTCTTTGGTACGTCCCCTCCTCCTTTGCCGGCCCTCTTCCTTGTTGACTGTCGTGTCAAACTGGTTGAAAACAACAAAGTCCATGCTCAATAATCCAGGTATAAAATCCACCATTTTTAATCAGGTCCCTGACTGAAAAATGTTGGATTGTATACCTGGATTATTGAGCATGGACTTTGTTGTTAAAAACAACAATTATTAGCAAACGGAATTTTTAATAAATTGCTAACTAAAAGCTAACAATAGAGATATATCAATTAGGGGGAAAAAACTAGGGGAAAACCAGTTTAGAACCAGTGGTGAAATGCTATCATAAAAACTGAAAAAGGCTAGTTTGAATCCATAAGAAGCAGAAATTACCAAGAAAAAACATGAATTAATCTGAAACTGTTGAAATGTAACTAAATGAGGCAGAAGGAGCCTAAATAAAAAAATACCAGGAGCAAGTGAATAGAGCACACTTTTGCTGAAATTATCTGAAACAAAAGGTTGAAATAAGTTCAGAAAATGTGAAATAAGCTGAAAAAGCTCAAATTGGCATAAAAACAGCTAAGCTGAAATAGCAGAGAAAGCTGAAACTTGCTGAAATAAACTGATAGAAGGTGATTCAGAACAAAACGTGAAGGGAGCAGTAAAAAGGTTGCAAACAGATCTAAAGAGATGGAGGCTGTAAAATGAGCTCAGTTCATTTCTTATGAGAAACAAATGGCAGAAAAAGGTAAATTTTTTAAAAATCCACCAGTAACAAGTGTCATAGCATCTTTTTCTTTAAAGAGCTGAATGTTTTGATGTATTTGTTGAATTAGCACAAAAGGGGGGGGGGGGGGGGAAGGTAATATATTATTAAGAAAAAAGAAGCCAAATTGGAAAAAAAGGGGGGGAAATGGATTGCAATAGAATGGATGCTTAGTAAGAATAAAATAATAAATTAAAGAAATGCCTTAAAGGTTAGCTTATTTGTAGGAACTAGAAAAATATTAAAGAAGCTAAATTGGTCAGAAAGAAACTACAAGAGAACAAAAAATAAGCTGAAATTGAGAGGATAAACCATATTTTCAATAAATTGAACATTCTCAGAAAAGAGACATCGAACTTTAGCCTGTAATGTTATTTCTTGCCATTAAAGAGAAATGCTACAGTTTAAAGATAAATGCTACAATTTTCTAATGTCATAAAGAGGGAATAACACTGAAATGTTGATGATGGTGTATATGGAGGTGAATAATGCCATTCTGTCTTACTGTTTGTTGTTTTTATTATTTTCTTAATACTCAGAAGAACTTTCAGGAATAGAGAGAGTTCTGTCTGAGGAGAGCTTTATGTTTGACCCATGTTTGTTGTTTTGTTTGTTTTTGTTTTATGGTTTCTTTTGAACTGACAACCGTTAAAGGGCCACCGTCATAGGGCTGTGAGGTGATGTGGTGCTTTCCCATCCCATTGGACTGATTTTTTGCCCTGGGCAGGTTTTCCACCACATGCTGAGTGCATCCTAACTTGCAAGGGAGTTATTGATAAAGTGATAAAATCCATGAACAGGGGGGAATAATGTTGGGGAAGGTATGTAAAGGTCATGGATGTTTTCACTGACTAATGTTAAATTAATATACCATACCATACCATACCAATTTATTTATAGAGCACTTAAAACAGCAACAAGGCCAACCAAAGTGCTGTACAAAAGAAAACAAACATGCACAGCAGACAGGAAAACATAAAATAAAAATACAGATACAAAAAGCAGCAGAAGCTAACTAAAATGGCCAACAGTGTAGAGAACAGACCGGACCAAACAAATCACACCATGTTAAAGGCAAGAGAATAGAAGTGGGTCTTCAAGCGAGACTTAAAGACTGAGAGTGTGGGAGCCTGCCAGACACTCAGTGGCAACTCATTCCACATTCGTGGACCTGCAACAGAGAAAGCCCTGTCACCTCTGAGCTTACGACGGGTTTCTGGGACTGAGAGAAGCATCAGGTCTGCTGACCTCAGAGAGCGCGATGGGACATAGGGCTGCAGAAGATCAGTGAGATAGGATGGGGCGGAGCTGTTCAGTGATTTAAAAACATACATGAGAATTTTGAATTGGATCCGAAGGTGAATGGGTAGCCAGTGCAGGGAGGCCAAAACTGGCGTGATGTGCTCTCTATAGCCTGTACCAGTTAAAAATCGGGCTGCAGCATTTTGGACCAGTTGTAGACGAGCAATGGAGAACTGACTGATTCCAAACAGAAGTGAATTGCAGTAATCAAGCCTAGATGTTATGAAGGCGTGGATCACTGTCTCAAGGTTCTTTTTGGAGAGTATAGGTTTCAGCTTAGACAGTCGTCTCAGCTGAAAAAAACAGGATTTGACCATCATGTTTACGTGACTGTTGAGTTTTAAGGACGGGTCCATTATCACCCCCAGATTAGTGACCTTTTGTTTCTCTAGCGGGGCTAGAGAGAAAAGGTCAATGTCATGGTTCATGAGTGAGCCACTGGGATGGAACAGCATGACTTCAGACTTCTTCTCATTGAAGCTTAAGAAGTTTAAAGCCATCCAGTCCCAGATGTCAGCCAGGCAGTCAAGAAGAGGCTGAATAGAGCGTGTGCCTCTGTGCCTCAGGGGGAAGTAAATTTGGCAATCATCGGCGTAGAAATGAAAGGGTATGTTGTGTTTGCGGAAAATAGCACCTAGTGGAAGCAGGTATAAAGAAAAGAGAAGGGGACCGAGGATGGACCCCTGTGGTACCCCCCACTGGAGCGCTGTCGATGCCGAACTAAAATCTTTGATATTGACACAGAAGGTTCTGTCAGAGAGGTAGGACCCAAACCATTTAAGGGCTGACCCTGTGATGCCCACCCACTGCTTCAGTCTAGAAATGAGGATCTTGTGGTCGATGGTGTCAAAAGCAGATGTAAGGTCCAATAGGACAAGCAGCACAGAATCACCTGCGTCTGTGGAAATGAAAATGTCATTAAAAACCTTCAGTAGAGCAGTTTCAGTGCTATGGAGAGATTTGAAGCCAGATTGGAATAACTCTAGGATAGCGTGATCCCCCAAAAACTGTTTCAACTGAGACTTCACAATTTTTTCCAGTAGTTTAGAGGTGAATGGGAGTCTGGAGACAGGCCGGAAGTTGGACATGACTGAAGGGTCAAGGTTAGGTTTTTTCAGGAGGGGCTGGACAGCAGCATGTTTAAAAGTTCTTGGCACCACACCTGAGGATAAACTGCTATTCAGAATAGTGAGAATAAAAGGACCCAGGGTAGGAAAAACTTCCTTTAGTAGTCGAGGGGGGACCACATCAAAGGGGGAACAAGATGGCTTCATGCAGCACATTACCTGCTCCAGAGAAGACAGAGAGATGGGCTCAAAGTGGTCAAACACAGCCACACACTGAGATGGGATGGACAGATCATGGCGAAATGAGTGCCCGGGTGTTTGCCACTTTTTCTAAAAAGAAATGGAGGAAGTTTTCACACAGCTCAGTTGAGGCTTCCAGAGGTGAAGGCTCACTGAGGTGTAGAACTGAGTTCAGGGTGGAGAAAAGAACTCGGGGGTTGTGGGAGTTGGAGACAATTAAATCAGAGAAGAATTTACATTTGGCAGCTTTAACGATTTTCTGATAGTGACGCCAACTCTCCCTTAACATTTGAAAAGAAACCTGCAGCCTGTCCTTCCTCCACCTTCGTTCAGCTCTGCGACACTGCCGCCTAACAGCTCGAGTGACGTCATTCAGCCAAGGCTCTGATCTAAGTTTCGTTTTTCTGGTTTTAAGGGGAGCAACACGGTCCAGAACATCTAAACAGGCAGAGTTGAACTGAGAGGTTAGCTCCTCAGTGGTAAGAGACACCGAGGGCTGTTCGATCCTCTCAGAGTTAAAACCTTCATTAAAACGAGCAGCAGTGAAATGGTCATCAAAATATCATTAAACTTGAAATGGAACGCGTACGTGCAGGAACGCACGTCTTAGCAGTAGAACAAGGGGGGGTGAGGTCAAACAATACAGGCATGTGATCTGAAAAAACATTGTCACCGATTTTCAAATTAGAAACAGAGACATCGCGTGTTAAAACGAGGTCCAGCGTGTGACCGTGTTCTTGGGTGGGACCGTTTACCTGCTGAGTTAAATTAAAAGAGTCCAATAAATCTAGAAAGTCCTTCACTAAGGTATCTTGATGCATGCTCAATAATCCAGGTAGAAAAATCCAAAAAAGTTCAATCTGGTCCTCTGGACATTCAAAAAAACAAAAGCAAAACAAAGCAAAAAAAATTCTAGAAACGTTTCGTCTCTCATCCAAGAGACTTCCTCAGTCTGAGGTGCTGTTTTCAGCTCAGTCTCTTAAATAGCACCTTCTTAGAGTGGATCAACCAGTTTGCTGCTGACAACCAAAACCAGCTGATCACATGCTCAAGAAGGACCATCAGCCTAACAATGGGTCATTAGCACACTGATGGCTGTTTACTACTCACAGAGGGCTGAGTGATACTAGCAATCACAGCATTGTAAGAGGGGGACAGTTGAACCCGGAGGCCTCCACCCCTGTTTAATGATGGACGATTTCTTTTCACAAAGATGGCCTCCTTTACTCCTCTCTCAAACCATCGTTCCTCTCT
>NC_056515.1:5526883-5536303 GCF_014905685.2 Nematolebias whitei | reverse complement strand
AGGTTCACCCATCCTGAGACTTTCTTTCTTGAAAATTCAAGTGAAAGAACACTCTCTTTTCTATTATCATTACTGTTTTACAAATGTTGATAATCAAAGTGTTTTAGTTCAAACCATTTTAGATGTTGCAGTGAACTAATCATTTTTAATTAACTGTGAAAACAGTAACAATGATTTTTTAATCCTCATGCAAAGTTAGAATTCATGTTAAGGCCTGTTACAGAGTAATTATGCATTTTCTGATTTTCTGTCTTTGAATGAGCAGTGTACGTTTGCTCCAAGGTCGGAGTCGAAGCAGACAAGTGTTGGAACAACTGTCTTGTTTTTAAATCCTCTCAGATGTAAACAGAGAAGTTGGCACCTGTTTCTCCAAACTCGCCCAAACATTTCTCTCGCCTGTCTGAAAAACATTTTCAATCTGTTCCATAACATTCTTGCTGTTTTCTGAATTCTAGTAACCTTTTACGTCACAAAACACACCCCTGTCTGGTCGACATTGACCAATAAGAAAACTCCCAAATGAACCGGAAATAGAGCCCTTTAAAATGTCGGTACTTCCTAGTTCTCTCAAAAAGTTCTGTGAGTTGCCGTTGGAGTCGGGCTGGAGAGTTTGCAGCTCCAGTCGTTTGGGAGAACAGAAGTCCAGCCATGATAAGGCTCTTCCGAGATTGGGATTATAACATCTTCCACCTCTGAGTGGAACTCGGACAAACCCCACTCATGTGAGGTCCACTGGCTGAGGTGAACTTGTGTCAGACGGAATATCGTCACTACTTCGGACGAGTCACAGCCATCCTATGGAGACGCTGGACAGGTAGCGTTAACTGGAACTCCGTATCCGCTGATTCATCTTCAGAGAGGTAACGAGTCAAGTTCACTACCGAGCGTACCGAGGAAAGCTGGGTTCGAATGGAGAGTGTTGTTTCTGGTCAACACTCTCCCTCACACACCATCTTTTACTCCCTTTAAACTTAATTTTCCATCTTTAAATTCTTCTATCAAGTAGAAATCATTCCAGATATTTTAGAAATGTCTGTGTAAAGTGCTCATCCACCGCCGTGTGGATAATTGATCATAATTGTACAGCTTGCTGATTAATTATGTTGTTATTTTCATATTTTGCCAAATTAATGTAAATGTTTGATGTTAAACTTTGATTCTGTAAATAAATGACCACATTCATTTTGATGGGTCAAAGATAAATAACGTCTCACGTTACATTTTATTAAATTCAATGCACGTTTATATTCAGTCCAGAAAAATGAAAGAATCCGTTTTAATCAGGTGAATATCTCAGGATATGTTCATCTACAGCTGACTTTTCTCTGCCTTTTGTCCTAGAGGTTGATGCAAGCTATGGTGGTCTGGGGGCGGTCCTCTCCCAACAACAGGAGGGGGTGGTGCGTCCCATCGCCTATGCCAGCCGAGGATTAAGACCAACAGAACGCAATATGGAGAACTACAGCTCAATGAAGTTAGAGTTTTTAGCCCTTAAATGGGCCATGACTGAAAAATTTAGAGACTACTTGTTGGGACATAAATGTCTTGTCTTCACTGACAACAACCCCATCAGTTACCTTAACACGGCCAAGCTTGGTGCCACTGAACATAGATGGGCTGCACAACTCGCTTCCTTTGATTTCAAGATTCAGTATCGTTCAGGGCGCACAAACAGGAATGCAGATGCTCTCTCTAGACAGCATCCATCTGCTGGAGAACAGGTTGGTGCTCTCCTTCCAGGAAGTAGTTTGCCCGAATCACTGCAGCTGATGATGGAGAAACATGTCACCCAAGCTGTCATAGCTGTCTTACCTGAGCGTACTATTAAGGACATTCAGGTATTGCAACATGTTGACCCAGCTTTACGAAAGCTTTGGACCTTCTGGGCCTGCAGGCGACGACCAGGCTGCACAGAGAAAAAGAGCCTACCTTCAACAGTGCTGGCACTCCTGAAGCAGTGGGATCGGTTGGTGGAGAAGGATGGCGTGCTCTACCGCAAGACTTTTCGCCCTGATGGTGCTGAGGAGATGTTGCAACTGCTTCTGCCTGCAGCGTTGAAGGAAGAAGTCCTGACTCAGGCTCATCAAGATCATGGCCATCAGGGTGTGGACAGGACTCTCTCACTTTTGAGGGCAAGGTGTTATTGGCCAAGGATGTCCTCTGATGTGGCTGACTGGTGCAGGTCCTGTGAGCGGTGCCAAGTGGCGAAGGATACTCAACCTGCTGTATGGACTTATATGGGCCATCTGCTGGCGTCACGACCCAATGAGATCCTTGCCATGGATTTCACAATCCTGGAGCCTTCCCAGGATGGACGGGAGAATGTGCTCGTCCTAACTGATGTTTTTAGCAAGTACACCCTGGCCATACCAACCAGAGACCAGCGTGCCTCTACTGTGGCTCACATTCTAGTGACAGAGTGGTTTTCCAAGTTTGGTGTGCCAGCCCGTATTCATTCAGATCAGGGGCGTAATTTTGAAAGTTCCCTTATCCAGCAGCTTTGCAATTTCTATGGTATTGTAAAGTCTAGGACCACGCCGTATCACCCTGCCGGAAATGGACAGTGTGAGAGGTTTAATCGCACACTCCATAACTTGCTGCGTACCCTCCCTACAACCAACAAAAGAGCATGGACCTCCTATTTGCCACAGGTTGTGTTTTGTTACAACACCACACCACATCAGACTACTGGAGAAAGCCCTTTCTTTTTGATGTTTGGACAGCAACCTAGGCTCCCGCTGGATTTCCTGCTTGGCCGGGTAGCAGAACCAAATGTTGGCAGTGTCCACGAGTGGGTCAAAGAGCACCAGACACGTTTGCAGCTGGCTTTTGAGGAGACCAGGGAGAGGCTGAAGAGTGCAGCAGATAGGAGAAAGAGAAATAATGACCAGCATGTTCGGGATTCTCCTCTGCATGAAGGCCAACTTGTCTTGCTTCGAGACACCACCATGCACGGAAGACACAAGATCCAGGACCTGTGGAGCTCTAAGGTGTACAAGGTCCTACAAGTACTGGGTGACATTGGAGCAGTTTACACTGTGGCTCCAATAGATGAACTGACCAAAGTTAAAAGGGTCCACAGATCTTTGCTGAAGCCGGTGGTCTGCAGTGATGTTTCCGTGTCATCCCCTACTGGTGAGTCACAGTCGCTCAACCATTCACTCTCTGAGGAAGACTCTTGTTCTGATCTGTTTCTGAGGGTAGATGTCCAGCAGCCATCTCCTTTACCAGCTAACCCACAAACGATCCGGAGGAAGGCTTTCCAGTTTTCTGGTGTACATCCCCAGGAAGCTCCAGCATCCCAAATCCCTGGTGTTGCAACAACCCACTCAACCCCTGTTATCACAAGCCAAGATCATGGCTCTCATGGGGCCACACGAAGAACTACACGTTCAACAGCAGGTCAGCACTCTAATATCTACCATCTCCCAAGGCCAATGGGATCGGTGCATGGGGCAGCAAACTCTTCTGATCTGCATTCTAATGCAGTTTCTGTACTTTTTAGACCATGGTGTTAGTACTTTTAGGCGTCGTCGGGGCGTCGACTCAAATTTGGGGGGGCGAAATGTAGCAGCATAAATGGTGTGCTGCCACTTTAACATGGTCAATTGCGGCTTCTGTATAAAAGCGCGTCACTCCTGTCTGGCGTACACTGTATGCGTCACGACGTCTGCTTGCTTCCGCTGCTGATAACCATTCTCCGGTAAGCTTGGCTAATGTTTGTTTGTTCTTTGTGCAGTAGTTTGCCTTTAGCTGCTAATACAAACTGGTTTGTTTTTCTTAACGCTCAGTCTAGCCTCTTCTCTGCTGTGCCTCCTGGGTATAAGACCGGTCCGTCTGTTGTGTGCCAAATTTATGGCTTGAAGGTAAGGGTTAGCCTAGCCTGCTACCGCTTACTTGTTACTGTAAACAAATGCTTATTAGACGGTGTTCTGTTACAGCTGCATGATCCAATTTATACAGCAACTATTATAAGATTGTGCTGTAACATACAAATTTGCAGGTAGGCAATATGAGATTCTGTAAATTCTGCTGTCAATGGTTGAGTTTAATAGTGACGATCTGCTCCCTTTAGTTTTCAGATGAGCCTTCTCCTGCTGTTCAGTTGGATTCTGCTCGCTGTTGTTTTGCCTAGAGGAAAAAAATATAAAACTAACTCGGGCCCTTGCCCTACTGGCTGAGGCTTTGATTTTAATGAACTGAGTGCACCACTTAGTCTGTTTTTATGAAATATTGTGACGCGGCTGTTTCATTAAGGCTGTTTGTTCATTTTTATTTTTATTTTTCAGGGACTGAGACTTCGTGTGGTGGCGGTGGTGACCCCTGGTGGCGGTGTCTCGCTTTGTGTGTGGAACACTCCTTTTCCTTTTGTAGTTTAGGTAATCCCTCTTCCTTCACTGGATGTGGTCTCCTTGTCTTTAAAGCCCCCTCCCCACTAGTAAGCCTCAGTCTCACCTGATATTTTAGTGATTTTTTAACTCCAGCACAGCTGTGTGAAACAATTAAATGCAGTCAACAATTTTCTGGTATTGCATGTTTTAAAATACTTTTTGAATACTTTTAACTTGTGCAAATTACCCCCACAATAAATTTGGTAAAGTTTATTTGAATCTTGTCTCCTTCCTCCAGTAGAACAAACTTACGTGTCCTTTTATTTCCTGGAGTATAATCCCAGGTGGCGTTGTTGGTTTTTCACTCATTGCAAACTGACTAAAGAATTAACATTTTCCATTATAACGTTCATATTCATTTTTAAAAGATAACCACTCCCTTAGTGCTACACTTTGATGTGTTAAAATCATGTTGGAAAACCTATCAGACCACTGTTAAACAGGAGAAAAACAAATATTTCTAAAAAATTATCAACTTAAACAGTCACAACCCCCGCGTTCTTTTCAACACCATTAACACCATTCTGAACGTGCCTCAGTCTGCCACCATTGAGGCCTCTGTTGACACCTGTAATAAGTTTGTCAGGCATTTTGTTGAAAAGGTTTAGTCGATTAGGTCATCAATTCCACACTCCACAGCCGACCCTTCAGTTCTTGTCCCCTGCTCAGGAGTCTTCAGTCACTTTGACCCCATCTCACTCTCATTTTTAAATGAGGTCTTTGGTCACATGAAACCCTCAGGCTCCCCTGCTGATCCCATCCCTGCTGCATTTTTTAAACAGGTTCTATCTTCAACTGGACCCTCTTTTCTTGCCATTATTAACAGCAGTTTGGCTACAGGTGTGGTTCCTGATGTTCTAAAACATTCAGTGGTAACTCCATTAATTAAAAAACCCGGACTTGACCCTGCAGCTTGTTCAAACTTCAGGCCAATCTCAAAACTTCCATTTCTTTCTAAAATCTTGGAGAAAATAGTTTTTAGTCAACTAACCAAGTTTTTGAATGTAAATTGAATTTTTTAGATTTTTCAGTCAGGACTTAAACAACTGCACAGCACTGAGACAGCTTTAGTAAGGGTCTGTAATGACATTCTGCTAGCAAATGACTCTGGTCAGTCTGTGATCCTGGTACTCCTCGACCTTACCGCTTCATTTGACACTGTTGATCACAGCATCCTTACGTCACAGCTGGAAAACTGGGTTGGGTTTACAGGGGTGGCGCTAGAATGGTTCCGTTCCTATCTGGGTGACAGGAGTTTCTGTGTTAACTTTGACAATCATTTATCTGCTTCTGTCCCTCTTTCCTGTGGGGTCCCACAAGGCTCCATTCTTGGACCCCTTCTGTTCTCATTGTATCTGCTCCCCTTGGGGTCAATCCTGAGGAAGCATAGTATTTCGTTTCATTGTTACGCCGATGATTCTCAGATTTATCTGCCTTTAAAACCGCAGTTCCTGCTCCATCCACCCTTTGTTCAAATGTATTGATGACATCAAGACTTGGATGGCTGCGAACTTCTTGAGTTTTAATGATCAGAAGACTAAGGTCATTGTGTTTAACCCAAGCTCTACCACTGTCACTGATCCTGTTAACCTGCACTCCCTCCAGCCACATCTAAAGCAGTCGGTTTCCAATCTTGGGGTAGTGTTAGACTCAGACTTTAAGTTTAATAAACAGATTAACTCTGTTCTACAAAAGAGCTTCTTTCAGCTAAGGCAGATAGCAAAGCTTAAGTCCGTTCTGTCCAGATCCGACCTTGAAAAACTAGTCCCTGCATTTATTACAACCCGGCTGGACTACTGTAACTCGCTTTATGTTGGGATTATTCAGGCTTCCCTTTCACGTCTCCAGCTCATACAAAATGCGACAGCTCGGCTACTAACAGGAACTCGCAGGTTTTAGCACATTACTCCGGTTCTGTCCTCCCTTCACTGGCTTCCTGTGCGTGTCAGAGTTGATTTTAAAATTCTCCTGCTGACATTCAAGTGCATTAATGGCCTTGCACCCTCATACCTCTCAGACCTCCTTCATCCTTATACTATATATATACTTATATGCTATATATACTATATATATACTTATATGATCCTTATACTCCTTCTCGGGCCTTGAGATCATCAGACCAGCTGCTTTTGGCCGTACCAAAAACCAGCTGAAGCTCAGAGGAGATCGAGTATTTTCAGTCGTGGGCCCAAAACTTTGGAACAATCTGCCCATCAACGTTCGACAGGTCACCTCAGTCTCTGCTTTTAAAGCTCTCTTAAAAACACATCTGTACTCACTGACATTTAACACAGGGTGATCGGATTTAGATTTGGTTTTTCATTGATGCTGATTCTGTTTATGCTCTTGTTATTATTCCTATTTAACACAAGGTCATTAGATCTGATTTAGTATTTCATTGTTTCTGACTGAGTTTATGCTTGTTGTTATTATTTCTTTGACTTTTGACACAACGTGATCTGATTTAGTATTTCATTGTTTCTAATTGTTTTTGGTTTTATATTTTTATTCCATGTGATGTAAATATATCTTGCTACTTTTTATTTGATGTTGGGATATTTTTGTTAAGCACTTTGGTAACAGTTTCTGTTTTAAATGTGCTCTATAAATAAATATGACTTGACTTGACTTGACAAGTGTGGCGGCTGTGGCTGAGTGGTTAGAGCAGTCGTCCTCCAATGCGAGAGTTGGGGGTTCGAATCCACCAGCAGTCACAAAAGTCACATGTCGAAGTGTCCCTGGGCAAAACACTGAACCCCTCATTGCCTCTGATGTGTGTCTCATCAGTATATGAATGTGATCTAAAGCACTGATTAGTCTCTTTAGAATGATTTGTTGAATCAGCTTTGTAGAGATCTAGTGCTGTATGAATGGGTAAGTGAGGACACAGATTGTTGTGTAAAGCACTTTGAGTATATTGAAATAAGATAGAAATGTGCTATATAAGTACAGACCATTTACAGGTCAGTCATGTTAAATTTTGAGGCAGGGTTGGTCAGGAATCTTCTTCTTTCTGAGCCCAAAACCTGACTCAGAGGGTGATCCAGTTGATTTGTTTTGACTTGATCTCAGATATTTCTTCCAAATGTACTTCTGAGTTCTAATGGAACACACCACTGCTTGTAAGTAAGTGTTGAGTAAATGTAGTGAAAAAATATGTTGCGTTCATTCATCTTATAAATTCTGTTAACAACAATCTGGTAAAAATATATAGTAATACTATACTGTACGTGCCATTTGTCTGCAATTTAAAAAAATTGTGTTGGCTTTGTTGTTAAATTTGGTGTTAAACAAATGTAAGACATTTATTCAACAACTGTGCACCAAGTGTCTATGTGGGGAAAAAAAAAAAAAACCTAGAATAACCCCAAGAGATTAAAGTCGGGGCGGCTGTGGCTGAGTGGTTAGAGCAGTCATCCTCCAATGAAAGAGTTGGGGGTTCGAAGCAATCACATGTCGACGTGTCCCTGGGCAAGACACTGAACCCCTCAAAGCCTCTGATGTGTGTCCCATTGGTGTAGGAATGTGTTAAAGCACTGATTAATCTCTTTAGAATGATTTGTTCAATTAGCTTTGTAGATCTAGTAGAGTGCTGTATGAATGGGTAAATGAGGACACAGATTGTAGCGTAAAGCGCTTTGAGTATCTCGATAAGATAGAAAGGCACTATATAAGTTTAAAAAAAAGAGTCTGCAATACAGCAGTGAAGTCAGCCAAAGATGTCCCCACCCTACCTACGGGACAGATCTGGTGGGCAGGCCGTAGACTGAGGAAGTCCTCTGGATGGAGGACAAAACATTTCTCACTTAAAGAAACTGGTCCAGATGACACAATGTAACTTTATTGTTGTTATCTACCTGGATGATTGAGTTTACAAAACTTTTTCTGAACCACTTTGGCCTTGGTTGTCCTCAGGCTGTTTCTGTGAGTAGCAAGCTGACCATCTGGCCTAAAACATTTGATTGTTGTACATGATGATTGATTGTTTTGGATGGGTGTGTTTTGCATGTGTTAAAACACCATAATTCCCTAGACTCTGATAGACAAACTAATCACACTAGGACTAAGTTCCTCTTGTAGTGGACTAGGCCTATGTCAAAACTGACCAGATGGACAGAAACTGTCATTTCATTGATTTGAATCCAGAAATACAGTTTAGACCCATCCTGAGACTTTCTTTCTTGAATTAATCAAGTGGAAAAGACAATTCTCTATGATCATTACTATTTTACAAATGTTTGATAATCAAATTGTGTTAGTTCAAACAATGTTTACATGTTGAAGTGAACTACTCATTTTTATTTACTTAAACAGTAGTAATGATTTTTATTCCTCATTCAAAGAAGAAATCAGGGTAATATGCATTTCTTGATTTTTCTGTCTTCAATGAGCAAATTTGTAAGTGTGTTAAAGTTCGAGCTTCGGTCAACTAAAGAGTTTACTGAAAAGAAATGTCATGTTTAACTTTCACAGCAGATACTAGGAGGAGAGACGCCACTAAGACTGGTTTTCTCCAACAATCTTTCCGTCTGTTTTTAAACAATCCTTGACTTTCCATAACACCTTACATCACAAACCACACCTCTGTTCTGGTCCATCCACGAATCAGAAGGCTCTCAAATGAACCGGAAGTATAGCCCGTTTAAATGTGGCAACTTCCCAGTTCAACAGAAGAGTTAAAGAGTTTCAGAGTTGAGGATGGTAGAGTTGAGTTACAGAGTTTCAGAGTTGAGGATGGAAGAGTTTCCAGAGTTTTGAGAGTTCCAGAAAAGTTCAGAATTCTGAAGGAGTTCAGAGTTCTTGGAATCCAGAATGCAGAGACGATTTTGGGAATTATAACTTCTGTTTGGATAACCTCGCACGACTCTCGAGGTATTTTAGCTGTTCTCAACGGAGACGCTGAAAGTGGCTGGAAGTAGGACTTCACGCCGACCTGATCTATCTTCAGAAAGGTAAAGTCGACCTTCACCCAAAAGTGTACTGTTTGGGACAAGCTGATTTCCCAAGAGCGTGCTGTTCTGGTTAAAAC
>NC_056515.1:5520361-5526783 GCF_014905685.2 Nematolebias whitei | reverse complement strand
AAAACCAGTCTTAGTGGCGTCTCTCCTCCTAGTATCTGCTGTGAAAGTTAAACATGACATTTCTTTTCAGTAAACTTTTTAGTTGACCGAAGCTCGAACTTTAACACACTTACAAATTTGCTCATTGAAGACAGAAAAATCAAGAAATGCATATTACCCTGATTTCTTCTTTGAATGAGGAATAAAAATCATTACTACTGTTTAAGTAAATAAAAATGAGTAGTTCACTTCAACATGTAAACATTGTTTGAACTAACACAATTTGATTATCAAACATTTGTAAAATAGTAATGATCATAGAGAATTGTCTTTTCCACTTGATTAATTCAAGAAAGAAAGTCTCAGGATCGATCAACCTGTATTTCTAGATGCAGATCAATGAAATGACAGTTCCTGACCATATGATCCTAAGGTCATTGATTTGACATCAGGTCAAGTTCACTACAGTCCCCCCTTTGGAAATCATCGCCTGTCCATGGGGATGAATTCCAAACTTGAACTTACGCCTTCGAATGTCCTTGAACTTGAAGTAATCCAGCAAGGAAAACAAAAGTCAAAAGTAATCCAGCAACGAAAACAAAGTCAAGGTAATTCCACAATGTTCATGGTAATTCCATTGTGTTGATGATAATTCCATAATGTTGTTGGTAATTCCATTGTAGCAATGCTTTAACCCCTTGGAAACAGAGTCTGCAATCCACTGGAAAAAGTCATATAATCCACAACGGTAAATCCACAACGATTGGAAGTGTTGATTGATCAGCATACAGAGGGGTACCCTTGGATTGAACTGAAGATGCGGCTACTGGATGAAGAGTGGAGACCAACGTCAGGATTGCAGGTCGCCTCCAGCGAAGGTTGTCTCTGGTTGACGTCCAGCCTGTGCCGTTCTGGTTCAAATGTGTCATGCAATTATGTGGTTTAAGGTGGGCTTATGAAGGGGATTTTACATAAGGCCTTAAACTATATGCACCTGGTGTGTAAGCTATTATGGTTGGGAACAGCTACAACTACCAGTTAAGGGGTGGAACATGCTGAAAAAGGGGTAACTACAGGGGTTTATACCTATAGAAAAGGGTTCCAAACTATTTTTCCATTTCTAACTTGGTTTAAGTTAGCTTTACATGGTAAAATATAGTTTGGTGCAATTGTCTGTTGTCTTTTAGACGAACGACTTGAGATTGGGTGTTTGGTTTCCCCATAAATGTTTTGGAAGTCTATGGCGAGACTTATCAAAAAGAATTAGCTATCCCCCCGAATAGAATTGTTCGAGTAGGTTCGGCTTAAGCGTTGTGAGATCAAATGTAGATTATGGTACTTAAGGTAGCAATAATATACATTGACTCCGCAAAGATTGCAATTTAACGAATGAACTGCATGTTGGCATGGTTAAAGGCCTCTTAGTCTCTAACTTAACTACACAACAAAATTCATTCTTGCCTGGGGTGTTCGAAAACAATACCAAAAACCAATTAAACGATGTCTCAACATCGACAAAAACAGTGACTAAGCAACCAGTTAACAACGTTTCAACATTGACAAAAGCAGTGATTAAGCAACTAGGAAACGACGTTTCGGTGCGCCACTCACTCTGAATGTCAGATTTGCTCACGTTATCGCGTCTGGTAGCATTATCCTAACTGGCGTCACCCCCCTTCGGTCATGGGAGACCGCGAACACGGGTGAGGACGTCGCTCCATGAGCTAAAGTTAGGTTGTCCTTGAGTAGTTTTAACTGTTTGCGCAGCTGAAAGAGGACTTTTAGGTCTGGATCGGAATCCAGTTTGACTTTCGATGGAGTGTATTTGTCTGGGTCAGTCAGATACAGTATCATCGAGTTAATTGCAGGATCATCCAACTTCTGAAGTTGGATGATGTCTGGGTCAGGTGAAAATGACTATTCATATTTTAAAAGAACTTGGCGAAGTTTGTCTCTTTCTTCATCAGATGTCAGAGTGTCGGCTTGGGCGACCACCTGTTCAATCTGTGATGAGACTGATGAGGGTTCTTGCTCCATGGGGAGCTCCAACGAATCCTTTTCTGAGTCGTCGGACCTGTCTATGGGCAAGGCACCATAGGTTTGTGGTCCTTGGTCGACATCATCGGTTGAGAAAAGAGCAATGGCCTGTGATGGTTTCGTGAAACATACTGGCCCAGCTTCTTGACTCGGTACCAGGTTATCTGGGAGTCCTCCCAGAACTGGAATGCCTAGTTCAAAATCATGAAAATCAGGTTCTGAGTTTCCAGTTTGTGATGACTCGTCATCGGTTGTGTGTGTGTTTACCCCCCCTTCGTCCGATGAGGGGTTGTTGGAGGCAATAACAGCAATGTCTTGGTGTGTTTCACCGACATCTGTAATGTTGTCATTCGCGCCTTCAGAGTTAGTAGCGATCGCATCACTACATAGTGCTCCTGGTTGGATTCCCATCTCAGCATGTATCAAAGTTTCTAAAAACCTTTGCATTTCGTTGTGAATCCGTTTTAATTGATGAATATTTTGCCGCATCTGTTCATCTACACTCTCTATGCAACTGGGTCCTAGACTTCTGAACCAACAGACCACAATCTGTGAAGATCCACGACTTCTCCTCTGCCATCATAGCCCTCAGCACGGGCTCCCCCAGGGCTGTGTGTTGAGCCCCTTCCTGTTCACTCTGCTAACATATGACTGCATACCGATACAGCTGTGGTTGGATGCATCAAAAACAATGATGAGTCCAGCTACAGGCAGGAGGTGGAACACCTGGAGAGCTGGTGCAGGAAGAATAACCTTCACATCAATGTGAAGAAGACAAAGGAAATGATTGTGGACTTGAGAAGGAACCCCCCCCCCCCTCCCCCCAGACGAGCTGGTCTGGGAAGCTCAGTCCTCACCTCCCTCTACAGGTGTGCAGTGGAGAGCATCCTGTGCTCCAGCATCAATGTGTAGCATGGAGGCTGCACAGCTGCAGAAAGAAAAGCTTTGCAGAGAGTGGTGAAGGCTGCACAGAAGATGTTGGAGTCAGCCTCCCCACCATCACAGACATCTACACCTCCAGATGCAGGAAGAGGGCCACCTGCATCATGAAGGACCCCACTCACCCAACACACACACTTTTTGCCCCACTCCCCTCAGGAAGGAGGTTGAGAAGCATTAAGTGTAGAACCACTAGACTGAGGAACAGCTTCTATCCTGAGGCTGTTGGACTCATGAATCTCTAACCAGAATAATCACTGTGAAAAATCACATCACGTTGCTGCTGATCTGTTTCATTGTTGCTGCTGATCTGTTTCATGTTGCTGCTGATCTGTTTCATGTTGTGGCTGATCTGTTTCATGTTGCTGCTGATCTGTTTCATGTTGCTGCTGATCTGTTTCATGTTGCTGCTGATCTGTTTCATGTTGCGGCTGATCTGTTTCATGTTGCTGCTGATCTGTTTCATGTTACTGTGTTCATTCATCCTCATCTGCTCACACAGACTCATGTTCTTGCTGCTGTTGTTTTGGCGCATTGTTTTTGTACTATCAGTGTTTAGTGTATTCATAGTCTTGTGTATTCTTAGTTTAGTGAATTTAGTATAGTCTTAGTTCATGACTCGGTTCTTACTAATGTTTTTCTTTACAATTTATGTTTCTGTTGGATGTAACTGGGACCCTGTGCACATAGTTTCGTCCCATCTCATGTACCACCTGTGATGTGAATGACAATAAATCTCTCTGATTCTGACTGCTAACAGTATCATGCTGCAAACTGGACCATGCTGCTGTGGATTTATTTATTTTTCACTTTTGGCGCCTTGTTTCTGTATTTTTGTTGCATGCTTTGAATAATTCCAGTTTATTTTAGTTTTGGGGCTCCGAGCCCAACTGTGCTCGCATTAAATTATTAAATAAAATTATTAAATAAAATTATTAAATTAACTGAACCTATGAGAATCATGCTGCTGTGTATTCTGTGTATTGTTTTGCACTATTAGTGACTGGCATATATCTTGGATCTTTTAGCATACCGTTGGGCATTTGTTTAGTGTATATCTCAGTTTATATCCTAGATTATTATTTATTGTTTCTTTTTACATTTTATATTTTTGCTATTGTTGGATGTAACTAGGATCTTGAGTACACAATTTTGTTCCACCCCATGTACCACATGCCATGTGAATGACAATAAAGAACCTTGAATCCTCGAATCCTAATGAATGAGTGTGAGCGATGAGCAAAACTTCAATTTCTCAGGCATTTTTATAAGCACTTAAAGCCAGACTGTGGTTTACATTTTTTGCTCTCTTTCATCAATTAACAGTCTCCTTAATTAAATAGAAGACTTAAAGATGGAGCAGAGGTGAGGCTAGGATTGCAGTGGGTGGGGCTGAAGGGGCTTATGAAGCCCACTGAGTATGTAATTAGCAGAGTAATGCAGGACACCTCACAGATGGTTAGTATTTAGACTTTTTTATTTGTTGCCTTCCTTTCGCTATGGCAGGTTGTTATCTGTACCTCAGACATTCATTGGCTCCCACTAAACCCCTGACAGGGGCTCTGAAGTTTTATCTGTGGGTCTGACCGCGGGGGACCCCAAAACCTATAGTTTTAACGACACAAAAGAATTCCTCGTCTGACTCAGACATCTGGTTCCCACTGAGGTCTCAACAAGCCTGAAGATGAAAGCGTACGTCTTTTACCCGACCCGAATGTGTTCTGAACAAGCCAGCTCTGCTGATGAGTGTCCGCTTTTGTTCTGCACCGGACCACACACACGTTCATAAACACTGAAAACCGCACATACGCTCAAACACACTTCCAAGCGACCACAGACACACTCAGTCAGCCACAGTCACTCAGAAACCATGTCCCTGATGGGCTGAGAAACGGCCTCAGAACGTTTGAAGTGAAAAGGTAACGGCTGACATTTTATATGAACTTTATGACACAAAATAATCAACAGCTTCCTCATTAGATTCATTTTCACTGTTCAAAGATGCTTGTTTCTCCAGTGTTTCCTCCTCCAGTCGAGATCAGTTGAAAGCTATGAAATGCAGGTAGAATCTGGGCCAGGATCAGGGTAAATCTGGGAGGACAGCTCCCCAGAAAAATGTCAATGTGATTTTGTGCATTCTGTGTGTACAAAAAGAAGAGCTGAACATTAATTTATTGTTTACAATCTATTATTTTTTCTGATACTGTAAGTGTTGTTTAGAGGCACTGGCTAAGATGAAATGTGTTTTCTTTAACAGTGGCTTTCTCTAGTCACTCTCCCATAAAGCTTACACTGAAGAAGAATGCAAAAGAAGTTGTTTACTCCCATCTCACTGACGCTTGTAACTCATTCAGAGTGATTACAGGTGTTTTGTGGTGTCTTTCACTATTCTCTTTTATGGTCAGTCACGAAAGGTTGGATCATTCTTCATGAGAAGTACATCTTTTCTGTTCATGTGGTTGTGAGATGTTCTTTTTCGCATGGACATTTTATACTCTGAGGAATTGCTGGTAAGTCTGTGGCACACATCAAAAGCAAAAGCTGACGAACAACAACACAGCAGCCTGGTTGGCAGAGATGGCTACTGATTTTCAGTTGATGGTGGAGGAGGAGAAGCACTAATTTGCAGATTTGTCAAGAAAAAAACAACAACTGCCACCGTTCCCATCAGGCAGTGAACAATAATGAGAGGACACAAGGAACGTGTCCCTATGCTGCTCGGTTGAGATGTCCTCCCTTGTGGGCACCAGAGTCACAGAAAGCACCTTGTCACGCTGTCTCCTCCATGCACAAAAATTATGTTATCCCCTTCTTTGTCCATCTTATAAGATTTATTTGACTATTTTTAAGTTTTGCTGGAACATTTGCAAAGATAGTTGTACTTTCCAACAGCCTCGGCCAGCTGCTGTTGAAGCAAACTGTGAGCAGACTCTCTGTTTCACATAAGCACATCCACAAATTTCTGACCAGTCACATAATACTTGTGCATATTCCTGTGAGAAAAAAGTTCTGCCTTGATCTTGTGCACAGAACAAGTTCTCAGAGGCCATGCAAGAGCAAAAAGACAAATTTCATCACCTAACTACATCAGTGAGAACTGGACAGAGATCTTGGCATTTTGAAGATTATAAATCAATCTTCAGTTTGTGAGGATGGCCTGCTCTTGGTAGATTTACACGCATCCCATATTCTTTTCATTTCTTAAGGAATTTAACTAAACTTCTGGGGATGTTTAGGGCCTTTGGAGTCATTTTGTTTCCATTCCTTGGCTTGTTTTTTTAAATAATTTTTTCTCTGAATTAAATGACAGTCCATTTGCAAACTGAGATGTACCACAAACCCACCCACACAGACCAGTATTTGCAGTTTGACTCTCATCACCCTTTGGAGCACAAGTTAGGAGTCATCAGGACTCTGTACCACAGAGCAGACAGCGTCCCCACTAGCTCAGGAGCCAGGCAGAAGGA
>NC_056515.1:5515438-5520351 GCF_014905685.2 Nematolebias whitei | reverse complement strand
CCACCAAGTCATTGGTTCAGGTATGTTGACGACACCTGGGTTAAAATTAAATCTCAGGAAGTCCAACATTTTACTGACCACATCAACGCTGTGGATAAATACATCAAGTTCACACGAGAAGATGTAAAAAATGGCAAGTTGGCTTTCTTGGACTGTGAGGTCTCAGTCTCTGATAGAGGACTTTTGCAAACCGAGGTGTACCGCAAACCCACCCACACAGACCAGTATTTGCAGTTTGACTCCTATCAACCTTTGGAGCACAAGTTAGGAGTCATCAGGACTCTGTATCACAGAGCAGACAGCATCCCCACTAACTCAGGAGCCAGGCAGAAGGAGAAATCCTACACAAGACAGGCTCTAGAGCAATGTGGATATCCTAACTGGGCCTTCCTGAAGGCAGAGAAGAAACCCAAACAGGACTCCAGTCATCCATCAGGTGAAAAGGAGGAACCCAGACCAGTGGTCATTCCGTATGTTGAGGGAGTATCAGAGAAACTGAGATGTTTATTTTCTAAACACAATGTCCCAGTGGCGTTTAAACCCCAAAATACATTATGGCAAAGACTGGTTCATCCCAAAGATCCAGTCCCCCGGCACAAACAGAGTAATATTGTGTATGCTGTTCAGTGTCAGGAGAGCTGTGATCAGTCTTACATCGGGGAAACTAAACAGCCACTGGCCAAAAGGATGGCCCAGCACAGAAGATCAACATCATCAGGCCAGGATTCTGCGGTCTACACTCATTTCCAGGCCAGCGGTCACTCTTTCAGGGATGAAGATGTTCACATCCTGGATAGAGAGGAACAATGGTTTGAGAGAGGAGTAAAGGAGGCCATCTTTGTGAAAAGAAATCGTCCATCATTAAACGGGGTGGAGGCCTCCGGGTTCAACTGTCCCCCTCTTACAATGCTGTGATTGCTAGTATCACTCAACCCCCTGTGAATAGTAAACAGCCATCAGTGTGCTAATGATCCATTGTTAGGCTGATGGTCCTTCTTGATCATGTGAGCAGCTGGTTTTGGTTGTCAGCAGCAAACTGGTTGATCCACTCTGAGAAGGTGCTATTTAAGAGACTGAGCTGAATACAGCACCTCAGACTGAGGAAGTCTCTTGGATGAGAGACGAAACGTATCTACATTTTTTTTGCTTTGTTTTGTTTTTTATTTTTTTTATTTTCTTGGTTTTTGAATGTCCAGAGACCAGATTGAACTTTTTTGGATTTTTCTACCTGGATGATTGAGCATGTATCAGGATACATAGGAACCTTTGACAATTCTGGGTAGGTCTGCTCGATCTGCTTAGCTGGGATTTGTGGTGGATGCTCCTACCACCACCACATTGTGTTAGTATTTATTTTTTCTTTATATTAGTTACAGCTTATAGTCTGTTTAAGTTGGTCATTTCATTTAGTTAATGTCTGTCTGAATGGTTTACTTACACTTGTTTTTTGTTTGAGGTGCTGCTGATATAAACCAGCTGGAGGAGGAAACCTGGAGCAAACCATTTTCTGAAAGACCGAAGGGGGAGACTTGTTTCAAGTTGATCTCAATAGTTAATTTTGTCACTTAAATATTCACTTATAAATACAAAATTAACTAAAGCATCCTATGAAACAAATAAAGCAAAACTAACTTTAACTTAACACAAACAATAAGTGAATATTTAAGTTCTTGTTCTTTGTCATGTTGTGCCTCCCTCATGTGGTAGACTTAGGTTACTCCACCTCAATTTAAGCAGCCTTTTGTTTGTTTGAAGGGGAGGGGTTTTTCTGTGTTCAGTCAGGGGTCCCCTCACTTCATGGCCAAATAATAACTCAAAGGGAGAAAACCCCGTGGAGACCTGGGGAACTTCTCTGTATGCAAACAGAATATACGGGAGCCATTGGTCCCAGTCAGAGCCTGTTTCACTCACAAATTTTCGTAACAGTTGTTTAAGTGTTTGATTAAACCGTTCAGTGAGGCCATCTGTTTGTGGATGATAGGGTGTTGTTCGCAGACCTTTAATTCCCAGCAACTGATACACATCTTTAAGCAGCTTGGACATAAAATTGGTGCCCTGGTCAGTCAGTATTTCCTGAGGAAAGTCAACTCTAGAAAAAAATTGCACCAAGCAGAATGCAACATTCCTTGCTTTGACAACTTTCAAGGGGAAAACTTCCGGATATTTAGTTGTGTAATCCACAATCACCAGCATAAACCGGTTACCTGCTTTACTCTTTTCAACCGGGCCCACTATGTCCATACCCAAGCGTTGAAATGGTGTACTCAGAACTGGAAGAGGTTGGAGAGGAGCTTTGTTGGGGAGTCTAGCTGATGTCATTTGGCATTCTGGACAGCTCCTGCAAAACTGCACATCTTTACACAATCCAGGCCAAAAGAAACAGCGCTTTATGCGGGCTAAGGTCTTATGCTTCCCCAGGTGGCCAGCCCAGGGAATTGAATGGCCTAACTTCAAAACAGTTTCTCTAACTGCTTTGGGAACCACCAGCTGTTGAATTGGCCCATTTTGTCTGTAAAGAATGTAATTTTGAATGACAAAATTATTTTTATTGACTTTGGCTTCTTTAAAGTATCTCACAAGACTTGAATCCTGGTGCTGCAGCTCCAATATATTACCAGGGATTTTGAAATCTTGGAGTATCTCAGGCTCTGGTGCATCAGAAGGGACTAACACCGTCCCTTGAAACTTTTCCCTTCTCCGTAGTCTTTTGGACTTCCTGTCTTTAGTTTCCTCTGTGAAAAACTCCACATTGTGGAACGGTAGGGTACAGAGGTCGGAAACAATTTCCTCAGACTGCTTTGCTTGGGCCCGAGTTAGAGCCACATTACACTGAGGAGACTTCAACAGGTCAATAAGAACTGGCAGGTCATTGCCAAGAATTACTGGAAATGGCAAGTTATCTACTATTCCAACATTAAGCAGGTAAGTTTGTCCTTTTATAGTCACATAAACATCTGCTGTTGGATATTCTATTTTGTCACCATGGACGCAGCCGATCGGAATGGTCTCACTGGTGCAAACAAACTGGGGTGAGACATACCTGCTCCAGACCAAAGTCTGCGTGCTCCCTGTATCAATCAGAGCCTTCAGTGCATGACCGTTGAGCTCCACAGAGGTCTCCATTAACTGATCCATTGCTCCAACATTTTGAGTCTCTTTCCTGGGCACAAAACACATCTGGGACAACTTCACAGCAGTTTGAGGGCACATTGGTTTAGTATGACCCTCCTGTCCACATAACAAATGGGCTTTTTCCCTTGAAATTTTGAACCAAATCTCTCTTTTACAGGTAGCTTACCCACAGCCGAAACTGGTTGGGCTGGAGATTGATGGCGGCCATCCTTTTTCCAGCTTTGAAAAGCCCAGGAGTTCGTCCTCCTTGCAGCCACAAACATCAGCCAGTTCAGCAGCCTCCTTTGCAGTCTTTGGATTGTGTTCTTTTATCCACACCTGAAGTTCTGGTGACAACATTCTTAGATACTGTTCAAGAATAATAATTTCATTGATTTGTTTGACCGTTTTACTGTTAGGTTGCACCCATTTGACATACAGCTCCTTCAGCTTTACGTAGAGCTCTTTTGGCGTTTCTTCTAGCTCCACCTGAAGCGAGCGAAATCTTTGCCTGTAGGTTTCACTGTTAATGTCATACTTCTGCAAAACAGCTAGTTTAACTTGATCATAATTCATAGACAAATCGGCATCCATGTGCAGAAAGGCACTTCTAGCTTTGCCTGTTAGCAGAGGTATTAAATGAAAAGCCCAGTCAGTTCTTGGCCACCTGCAGGCAGAAGCTATTCTTTCAAAAGTAATGAGAAAATGTTCAATGTCATCTTCTTCACTCAATTTTTGCAATTTAGGTGCATAAGAAACAAATGACTGTGCATAAAGGTCACCTGATTGACTGTGTTGAGGTGAGGCTGCCACTCCAGGATCTGGTGGTTGTGTAGGCCGCACTGGTGATATTGTCAGAAGAGCAGAGGGCGTGGTCTGGGGTTGGCTCTCCCTTTTAAACAATCTGAACTGTTGTTGTAGTTCCTCAAATTTCTATTGTTGCTTAGCATTTTCGCTGGTCCAGTGGTCCTCTTTGGCCTTCTGATGTCCTATATGGGCTCGGAGAAGGTTAGCCAAGTCTGCTAGTGTTGGTTAATTCCCCTCCTCATCTGTGTCAAACCCTCCACCAACAGCTCCATGTTCCTCCGCAGCCTCTCTTTCATTAAGGTCAGCACTGGGTTCTCCTCTTGTTCGTCCTCTTCCCCTTCCAGGCATTTTGGAAACTTTTCTTCTCGGAAAACGAAGGAGACACTCCTGACACCAACTGTGAAGGACCAGACTCCAATGAGGACAAAAAAGTGTTCAAAGTAGAAAAAATGTTTCAGTTTTAATTCTTCCAAAAATAGTTAACAAAGCCTAAAAACTTTAGGCAAGAATAAATCAAAAGGTAAGTAACAAATTTGGATCCAAACTGACTGAGATCAACTGATCTCTAACTGTTCTAAAGGAACTGTGGGATGGGGGACAAACTAACAAAGAACCTTTAAATGTTGTGTCTTATGTGTTCCAGTTGAGGAGAAGCTGGAGAAGATGACAATTCTGGCTCAGGAGCACATGAAGACTTCTCAACACAAACAGAAGACCTGGTATGACTCTGCATCTCGGGAGAGAGGGTTCGAGCCAGGCCAGAAAGTGCTTGTTATGCTGCCTTCAGAGGACAGCAAGCTACTGGATAAGTGGCAAGGACCTTATGAGGTACAGGAGAAACTGGGACCAACAACATACAAAGTCTCTGTTCCAGGTAAGTCGCTCTACTCGCATTCTCCATGTGAACCTGCTGAAACAGTGGGTGTCCCTGGGCCAAGAGAAACCGGTCTCCTTTTACATCCGGAGCACAGATGATGAAGAATCTGAGGAGCTAT
>NC_056515.1:5505621-5515338 GCF_014905685.2 Nematolebias whitei | reverse complement strand
ATTTTAACCCAGGTGTCGTCAACATACCTGAACCAATGACTTGGTGGTGTCCCTGAAAAGGACGTCAAGGCTCTCTTTTCTACCTCCTCCATGTACAGGTTGGCAACAATAGGAGAAACTGGAGACCCCATAGCACACCCATGTTTCTGCCTATAATATTGCTCCCCATATGTGAAGTAGGTTGACTGCAGGCACAGTTTCAAGAGTTGACACAGTTGTTCTGTGGAAAGCATGGTCTTGCTGCTCAGAGTGGTGTCTGATTTTAATCTTAAACTGACCACCTCTACTGCATCCTCAACAGGAATGCACGTAAAGAGTGATGTGACATCAAAAGAGACCATTGTTTCATCAGTCTCGATGATGACATCCCTCACCTCATCCACAACGTCCATGGTGTTCTGTATGTGGTGTTCTGAGCTGCCAACTAAAGGGATGAGTACAGATGCCAGATATTTGGAAACATTGTAAGTGACTGAGTTAATCAAGCTAACAATAGGTCTTAAAGGTATACCCTGTTTGTGGATTTTAGGTAAACCATAAAGACTAGGTGTGGCCTCCCCTGGGTACAGTCTGTGGTACAGAAAACGGTCAATAGCCTTGTCCTGCTCCAAATTTTTCAGGCAATCTATCAATTTCTTCTTGTAACCACTTCCTGGATCTCTTTTCAGAGGTTCATAAGTGGTTAAGTCACTAAGGAGTGTCATAACTTTCTCATGATAGTCTTTCTGGTTTAAAATCACTGTGCACCTTCCTTTGTCTGCTGGGAGAATGATGATGTTTTTGTCCTTGCTAAGAGTAGTGAGTGCATCCCTCTCCTCTCTACTGATGTTGGAAGATGGTGGTTTGGCATTACTGAGGCAGGATTCCTAAGGTTTACCATGATTTTAAAGAAGTGTTTATTAAAGCCAGAGCAGCTTCGTTACCGCCTCACAGACCTTATGACTGTGCCACTGACCTGATTCCTGGTACCACGCCCCCTAGAGGTGCACTTTACTCGTTATCTGCTCCTGAACAAATTTCCATGTAAAATTATATTAAAGAGGCATTACAAGGAGGTCTCATCAGACCATCAGCTTCCCCAGCTGGTGCTAGTTTTTTCTTTGTTAAAAAGAGGGACGGGTCACTCTGACCCTGTATTGATTATAGGGGTTTAAAAAAAGTAACTATAAAAAACAAGTACCCACTTCCTCTCATGGTTTCAGCTTTTGACCTCATTCAGGGGACCACAATTTTCTCGAAACTTGATCTCAGAAATGCTTACCATTTCGTTCGAATCAGAGAGGGGGATGAGTGGAAAACGCGTTTAACATGCAAAATGGACACTATGAGTACCTAGTGATGCCGTTTGGTCTCACTAATGCCCCCACCATGTTTCAGGCTTTGGTAAATGATGTACTCAGAGACATGATTAATTTATTTGTTTTTGTTTATTTGGACAACATTCTCATTTCTTTTAAAGACCCACACACTCACCAGAAACATGTTCGTGCAATATTAACCAGGCTCCTTCAGAATAACTTGTTTGTAAAAGCAGAAAAATGTGAATTTCACCAATCTTCCACTTCATTTCTAGGTTTTGCTATTGCACCCCATCAGATTCAAATGGACAGTAGCAAGGTCTCTGCAGTGTTAGACTGGCCCATACCCAAGGACAAAAAAACAACTGCAGAGATTTTTGGGGTCTGCCAATTTTTATAGGCAATTTATTAAGAACTTCAGCAGTATCGCCAGTCCTCTCCACGCACTCACAACATCCACTACTAAGTTCACATGGACTTATACCGCTGACTCTGCCTTCCACAAACTCAAAACTTTGTTCTCCTCAACTCCCATCCTCCACGCCTCTGACCCTGAAAAACCATTTGTTGTAGAGGTAGATGCCTCTGGGGTTGGTGCTGGGGCCATTTTAAGTCAACATGGTGAGGATGGGAAACTTCATCCTTGTGCTTATTTTTCTAAGGGTCTCACTCCTGCCTGACACAACTACGATGTTGGAGATCATGAATTACTGGCTGTGAAGCTCGCGTTGGAGGAGTGGAGGCACTGGTTAGAGGGCGCCAAGGTTCCATTTCAGGTTTGGACCGATCATAAAAATCTCGAATATCTTAAATCGGCCAAACGACTTAACCCCAGACAGGCCAGGTGGGCATTATTCTTCACTCGCTTTGATTTTACCTTGTCTTACAGACCCGGTCATAAAATCATGAAACAGATGCTCTGTCCAGAGTGATGGAGGACAATTCCTGCCCAGTAAACCAAGGCGAGGAATACATCCTTCCCAGTTCTGCCCACCTGGCCATCACCCAGCTAGAAAGAGACCTTCTCCAAGCCAACCAGTTACACCCTCCACCAGCTGCATGCCCCTCCAACCGGCTATTTGTTCTGTCCGACCGGGTCAATGATGTGTTAAAGTTTTGTCACTCTTCTCACTTGTTTTGCCACCATGGCATTGCTAAAACACTTGCCCTAGTTCGAGCCCAGTGTTGTTGGCCTACACTGTATCGAGATGTAAAGACTTATGTACTCTCCTGCCATGTTTGTAATCAGACTAAGACCTCACGGTGCCCCCCTTCCGGTTTGCTTCACCCTCTTCCCATTCCCTCTCATCCATGGTCCCATATTAGTTTAGATTTTATCACTGGTCTTCCCCCCTCAGCTGGCAATACTGTTATTTTGACTGTCATTGATCATTTCTTCAAACAGGTTCACTTAGTCCCCCTTCCTAAACTCCCCACATCCAAAGAACTCACCTCTGTCATGGCCCGTGAAGTCTTTTGACTCCATGGGCTACCCACCAATAAAGTTTCTGACAGAGGCTCGCAGTTTGTGTCCAAGTTCTGGAAGGAGTTTTGCGACCTCTTGGGGGTATCCATCAGTCTCTCGTCTGGGTTCCATCCCCAAACGGATGGCCAGATGGAGAGGGCCAACCAGGAGGTTGAGACCAAGCTAAGGGGCCTCTGTCAGAAAGACCCCAGTAAGTGGTCCTCCAATCTCCCCTGGGTGGAACATGCTTTGAACTCCATCCCCTCCTCCGCCACTGGTCTGTCCCGGTTTTTTGTTGTATCTGGTTTTCAAACCCCTCTGTTTTCTTTTCCGGAGCGCGAGACTCAAGTTCCCTCTGCCCTTAAGTCAGCACTTCGTTGTAAACGCACCTGGTGGAGAGCCAGGAAGGCCCTCCTGGAGACCTCCGCAGCCTACGTTAAAGGGGCCAATCAACAGAGGTCTCAACAACCTCTTTATCAGGAGGGTCAGAGGGTTTGGCTCTCCACCAAGGACCTGCCCCTTAAGTTCAAGTATCGCAAACTCGCCCCCCGATTCATTGGTCCATTCCCCATATCCAAGGTTTTCAATCCCGTTTCTGTTCGCCTTCGCCTCCCCAAATCACTTCATATTCACCCACCTTTCCATGTATCTCTTATCAAGCCCTTTACCCAGTCCCAGTTCCACCCAGCACCTGATCCCCCCTCTCCTGCCCATCTGATTGATGGGGCCCCCGCCTACTCAGTGCGACGCCTCCTCCGGTCCAGGAGATGGGGGCGCGGTCTTCACTACCTGCTAGACTGGGACGGATACGGCCCGAAGGAGCGCTCTTGGGTTCCAGCCCGCAACATCCTGGACCGCAGCCTCAACCAGGACTTCCACAGACGGCATCCGGACCAACCAGGTGGCACGTATGGAGCCTTGCCTTAAGGTGGGGATCTGTTACTATGCACACTTTAATCTTTGCTAAAACACTCTTTTCACTGCTTGGGTTCTAGTTTTCTCTATGTTCATTTGGTTTCTGTCAGCTCTGCTTCCTATCTGCAGCTTTCTGTCTGTCACACCTCCTCTCACTGCAGCTCGTTGGTGTTCATGGGAAACACCTGTGCTCTGGTGCTTAAAAGATTCTCTCCCTCACAGTCTGGTGCCAGAATATCAAAAGCCTTTGGTGAGTAGTCTTCCAGCGTTTCTCTCTTGTAGCCTGATCCTGTTCACAGTCTCTTGCCTGCCCATCGACCTCTGATTTTTGTCTTGCCCTTTTGTACCTCTGCTCATCTGCCTTTTTGCTGCCTTTACCTGCTTGTTTTTGGACTCCGAGTTTTGCCTTGCTCTTTGGTACTGTCGCCTTTATCAGATCCTGTTGCCAACCTTGTTTCTGCCCACGACTCTGCCTCTGGATCGCCCACCCAAGACCACCGACGCACACCGCCCCTCGGTGACGACTCAGCGCTGTTCAGCGCTCTGCCTCCGGTCCATTGGGACTTACAAGACCCAGCTCCGGCTCCTTGTCTTCCAACACCAGCCGAGTGTGGCAGCTCGTCGTTTATTTAATAAACCTTTTAAAATGCTCTGGATTCTTGTGGTTCTGATCCAACCTTAATCATTACACTCACGTGCTGCTTCCACCACAGCGTTGTACACATCAAAGTGGACAGCTTTTCACCGCTGGTGCACAGCGAAACGTGTAGAGGCCATCTCATGTCCACTAGGTGGCGTGCTGTCTTTTCTGCAACAGCTGATGGACAGAAATCTAGTGTTCAGCACAATTAAAACGTATGCTGTGGCTATTTCTTCTTGCCATGAAGGCTTCGGTGACAGAATAGTTTTTAATCATCCGCTGATGAAGCGTTTTCTAAAAGGTGTAAGGAGGCACAGACCGGTGTCACGCCCACTAGCACCACACTGGGACCTAACGATGGTTCTGTGAGCCCTGATCAACGCTCCTTTTGAGCCTTTAGATCAGGTTTCACTTAAATTCCTGTCACTTAAAACAGCCCTGCTGTTGGCTTTGACATCTGCAAAGAGAGTGAGTGATTTATCTGCGCTCTCTGCTGCCCCGTCATGCCTCAGGATTCAAGCTGATGGCAGCTCAGCTGCGCTGAGACCTAACCCAGCTTTTATGCCCAAAAACATCACAAGTTCATTTAAATAAAGTATGATAATGTTGGAGAGGTTTATCCTCCTCCTCACAAATCAGAAGAAGAAGCATCTTTTCATCTCCTCTGTCCTATGCGTGCGCTGGCATGTTACATAACACGCACGGCCACACTGCGTCAGACTCCGCGTCTGTTTGTGCATTACAGAGACGTCTCTGCAGGTCGCCCGTTATCCACTCAGCGTCTGTCACACTGGCTGTGTGAGGCCATTTCTGAAGCTTACAGGGCATCAGGATTGGTCCTCCAGAGAACCTCAGAGCTCATTTCACCAGAGGAATTGCATCTTCGACAGCTTTGCGTAATGGTATGACAGTGCAGGATACTTGTACGGCGGCCGCTTGGACATCGCCTTATTCATTTATCCGCTTTTATCTGCATGATGTTTCGGCCTGTTCCATGGCCCATTCTTTTCTTAGTGTTTTAACAGAATGAATCTTACTGTTTTCATGGAATTTCGTTTAAACTCACATCTGACTGCATGCAATTACAGTGTGAGATATTTATTATCAGTCACAAGTTTTGTGAATGCTGTTTTCTATTGTTACTAATCAGTTCATGACTACTGTTACCAATCAGTTCATTTGATTATTAATCAGTTCATTTATTATTAATCTGTTCATATGAAAGAGCTGTTGATTTGCTCTGCTCAATGTTGCATGGTTACAATTGTAACCTCTGTTCTTACCCACTCTCGGCAGCAGGACTGCTTTCAGCTTTTCCCTTTTTTCCCCGTCGAAAATTTTTTCTCTCCAGGGTGCTCCTGTGCATGTAACGCATAATTACGCAGCGCGCTTCTGTGCAGGGTGCGCTGCGTAATTACGCACACAGAAGGCTGAGTGATTAAATGTTTGTTATTGCAAGCGGGCGCTTCATGTTGTGTCTGAACGGACCCAGTGAGGCAGACTACATCTTGCTTCGCCTTTAACCCACCAGCGACAGCCTTAAAGGGCGAAGCCTATACGAAACAGAACGCTGGTTACGTACTGTAACCCCAGATTCTATGAGTATAGGAGCCTTTAAGCTCTGGGCCTCAATGGTTCCTAAATGGCTGAAGAAAAAGCTCTTTGGGAGCCGATTACCCAGTCTCACTGTAATTTATACGGACCGGGTGAGGCCCACACAGCAGGTGGGCATGGACTAAAATTTTCAGTGCTGCGCGCGACGGGATGAAACCCACCAGCGACAGCCTTAAAGGCCTACGCCTATACTCATAGAATCTGGGGTTACAGTACGTAACCAACGTTTTAGACTGATGGTCCTTCATTTTGCATGTGTAAAGCCATACTGCCTGGGAACTCCACAGCAGACTGGTTTGAAACATGTCACAAGGGGCTACTTAATACGACAGATCCTGTTGGCAGCACTCAGACTGATTACATCCTTTGGATAAAGGTTGAAACGTTTCTTGCAAAAAAGAAACTGTCCAGCTGACAAGATTTAACTTTTTTATGATGTACCTGGATGATTGAGCCTACTTACCTTTTTTCTAAAAGTAATCATTGGCTGTACATATTAAACTCAATAACATTTGTATTTAACCTGATTCAAGATGCAGCAATGGTCAATCAGGTCATCTGGACAGTTTCTTTTTTGTGGAAAGACCTTTCGCCCTCTATCTGGAGGGCTTCATCAGTATGAGGAGTCCCATGTAATCTGTTTTCCCCACTAAGCAGTACACTCCTTTAGTAGTGGACCAACCAGTTTGCTGGTGATATGATGGTTTCTGGGGGTTGTCCTGTTCCTCGTCGACTCCTCCCAGGCAGGCAGCCACAGCCAAAGTGGTTTAAGACGTCAAAGTTCATGCTCAATCATCCAGGTGCAAAATTCAATAATGGTCAATCAGGTCTTTTTTGTGGAAATGGAAAGAGTTTCTGTCCAGATGACCTGATTGACCATTAATGGATTTTGCACCTGGATGATTGAGCATGAACTTTGATGCCAATTCAAGATGGTTGCTACAGCTAATCAACTTGCACCAGTACAATAATGGTTGTTATTCAGTTCATGTTTACAGATACTGAACAAAAGTTTGATGTGGTAGTAGCAGAAAGTTGTCCTCAATAGGTAATCTCAGCAACAGTACATCTGACAAGATCACGAATGACATAATTTACAAGATTTGGCCAAACAGCTATAACTTTGTCTTTTCTCAGCATATGATTTTTTTAGCTGAAAACTCCTGCATAACATACAGTGAGCAAAATGCTGTCCTTCAAGAAACAATGTTTGTAATTCAAACTTTGGCATTCTGAGCATACATTATGTTTCATTTCTTGACTAAAGGTTTCAGCAGGGCTCCTTCAGTTGACGAAATTCTGTGTTTTGTTTTCAGCTCAGTGGTTCTGTTTCTGCATTCCTGCATTGTGGTTCCTCCAGATTGTACACAGGTTGCTTGCGAGGAGTGGCTCTTCCAGTAATTTCTCCTAACGTGTTCCAGACGTTGGTCTGCTTTGTTGAAATACACATCCGCTCTGTTTCTGAATCTGTGATTCATTCAGACAATGTATTTAATAATGCCGTCTCAATTCTGCGCAGCTAAAAGTGAGATGAGGAGACCCAATGAATAAAGTAAAATGTGAATTTACGCAGTTGTTGTTTGATGACTCATTTTATGTAGGTTCGTCTTCACTAAAATTCCACCAACTGTAGTCAGTCAAATGAAGTGATTTGTTAGAAAAGTTGTGTTTTCTGATGGGGTGGTGACAGGCAGAATCACCTCCTACAACCCTAAACACCAATCCCTACTTTTTGAATAAATTTATTTTGTTTTACCATTTCTGATCATTGACCTTATATAGAAATACTATACATCATACAAGTTGACGTTGGAAGGAGAGCATGATATATGTTGTCCCCAGTTCAAGTTTTAACAAGTTTTATAATCACCCCATCCCAAAATGCCGACTTGAAGTGTGACCACGACTGTGATCAAATTAATAACTGCTGTAATTACTTTAATCAGACCAGTACATTACATCACTTTAAGTAATTAAGTACTTAACTGCTTAGTTTATCCAGAGCTCCACCACCACTGTCACTAGTTAAATTTACCTGGACTAAGATCATACACAGAGGATATAAAGTTGGGAGTGGCCAATAAAATGACAGTATTTTATTGCATTTTAACTGTAAAATGACATCTATTTATTTATTTATTACATTGATTTTTATTTTCAAGTTCATGATCATCGAAACATACAGTGCCTCTTGGATGTTTAATCTTTTTATTGCTGTCATAAAACAGTCATTGTCAATAAAAAATAACCTTCTTTAGAAAAGATTAAAAAAACTTCAATGTCAAAGTGAAGTTAAAAAAAAGGCATGTCTTGTAAAGTAGGTGATTGTAAAAATATTTAACACCCGCCCCCACAACCACCACCTTAAAGGGACTGTCATTTATCTAAAAATTTTAAATCTGGTCCTCTGGACATTCAAAAAACAAAACAAAGCAAAACAACAAAAAATGTTGAAACGTTTTGTCTTTCATCCAAAAGACTTCCTCAGTCTGAGGTGCTGTATTTAACTCAGTCTCTTAAATAGCACCTTCTCAGAGTGGATCAACCAGTTTTGCTGCTGACAACCAAAACCAGCTGCTCACATGATCGAGAAGGACCATCAGCCTAACAATGGATCATTAGCACCTGATGGCTGTTTACTATTCACAGGGGGTTGAGTGATACTAGCAATCACAGCATTGTAAGAGGGGGACAGTTGAACACGGAGGCCTCCACCCCTGTTTCACCCGCTTCGGATGATGTTATCAGCCATTAAATGGTCGTTATTAGGTGTTATCATCTTCATATGTAGCGGTCAGACTGCCGCTCCTGTACCTCCCAGTGGGTTTAAAGGTACGTTGTCAGTGTTGTTAGAGATGATAATAGGCTCTGTTTTTAGTTTTGTTAGCGCTCATAATAGCTTCACGTGGTTAGGTTTAGAGTAAAGGGTCTGGCGGATAGGTTTATGGTCTTGGTTAGGTTTAGGCACAAGGGTAAGGGGGTTAAGTTTAGGGTTTGTCCTCAGGGTCAGGTGTAAGTTTACGTTTAGGAAAAGGGTTACATAAGCTGAAAACAACTAAAAAAACAATTCCTGGTTTACCCCCGTGTGACGCTGCCTTTTATCAGCAATAATAACGTACTTTTAAACCTACTAGGAGGTAGGTGGGACAGTTTGACTTCTACATATGGGGATGATAACAATTAATAACGGCCATTTAATGGACTGATAACATCCGAAGCTGCTCCCTGATTAATGATGGATGATTTCTTTTCACAAACCATCGTTCCTCTCTATCCAGGATGTGCACATCTTCATCCCTGAAAGAGTGACTGCTGGCCTGGAGATGAGTGTAGACCGCAGAGTCCTGGCCTGATGATGTTGATCTTCTGTGCTGGGCCATCCTTTTGGCCAGTGGCTGTTTAGTTTCCCCGATGTAAGACTGATCACAGCCCTCCTGACACTGAACAGCATACACAATATTACTCTGTTTGTGCCGGGGGACTGGATCTTTGGGATGAACCAGTCTTTGCCTTAATGTATTTTGGGGTTTAAACGCTACTGGGACATTGTGTTTAGAAAATAAACGTCTCAGTTTCTCTGATACTCCCTCAACATACGAAATGACCACTGGTCTGGGTCTGGGTTCCTCCTTTTCACCTGATGGCTGACTGGAGTCCTGTTTGGGTTTCTTCTCTGCTTTCAGGAAGGCCCAGTTAGGATATCCACATTGCTCTAGAGCCTGTCTTGTGTGGGATTTCTCCTTCTGCCTGGCTCCTGAGCTAGTGGGGACGCTGTCTGCTCTGTG
>NC_056515.1:5498385-5505521 GCF_014905685.2 Nematolebias whitei | reverse complement strand
GCAGACTATTTCTAACTCAGCCATGCAATCATGTGGGAGGCCTTCTTTAGATGTTGGCAAGAGAGTTGCTGGGTTTAAAACATTGTAACGTTGGATTGTGTGACAGAGTGGGGAACGAGGAGGGTCAGATCAGAATATCCCACAATGTCTCTACTAGCTAAAACCGCTTTGTCGGCAGCTGCAACAGTGCGCAAACAGAGAGGCAGTCCTGCGGCGACAGAGTCGAATTTAGCTGAAAAATAGGCGACTGGCTTCAATCTGTCACCATGTTTTTGGAGCAATACGGATGTCATACAGCCACCTCGCTCATCCACGGCCTGTATGAAAGGTCTTGTGGAATCTGGAATACCAAGAGTGGGGGCTTGTTGCAGTTAGATTTTAAGCGCTTCAAAGGCTTGCAACGCCTCAGGGGACCAAGTTAATTTGGAGCTCATTTGAAAGCCTTTTTCATGACAGATGACACATAGAGGAGTCTCCATTTCAGCATAGTTAGGTATAAAATGCCTACAATAACCACACAATCCTAAAAAGGACATTTTTGTCTCGGGAAGTGGCAGAGTCACTATTGCTTTAACGCGATTGTCTGCAATTTCCCTACCTGCTGCTGAGATTCGATGGCCCAGAAACATCACAGTGGTTTGCACAAACTGCAGCTTAGACAGAGAGGTTTTGTGACCCTGGTCTGCTAAATATTGAAGCAGACGGACAGTGTTCTCTCTACATGACTGTTCTGAGGGTGTAGCCAACAAAAGGTCATCAACGTACTGTAACAATGCACAATCAGAAGGAAGTGAGAAACCTGCTAAACTGTCATTCAGTGCTTGATGGAAAATGGTGGGTGACTCACAGTAACCTAGACACAGGTGGGTGAAAGTGTAAGACTTTCCTTGAAATTGAAAAGCAAACCAAAATTGGCTGTCTGGATGTACGGGCACGCTAAAGAAGGCGTTGGCCAGGTCAATGACGGAGAAATGAGTGGAGCCTGATGGGATTTGTGACAAAATTACATAAGGATTTGGAACAATGGGGGCACGTGCTTGAACCGCAGAGTTCACTGCCCTAAGGTCCTGAACAAAACGCCATTCATCAGGGGACTGAGGTCTGATCTTTTTTACTGGAAAAATAGGAATCCTGACAGGGGAGGATGGACAGAGAACAATTACTCTGGCTTTAAGCAAAGAGTGAAAAACAGGAGTAATGCCACTTTCTGCGTCAGGTTTGAGGGGGTACTGAGGGATTTTGGGTCGATATGAGGATTTAGGTGTAATTTGAATGGGTTCCTGGCCTTTTTTGAGTCCTACATCATATTTAATCTGTGCCCATAGATGTGGTGGGACTGCTGCCAATTCTGGGTCGTCCTGAGACAAGGTGGACATTGTTAGTTATTTGTTATTGTCAATCACTTCTTTTGTGGGGCGTACAGTCAGCAGATGACAAAAATCTTGTCTGTACATGTTAAGAGAGGGTGAATAGAAAAAGCTGTCATGGGGTTCCCAGTCTGAAGCCTGGTGGGCTTTTAGTGCTAGGGAACCCAAAGAACGCCACTGCTGGTCAGGTGGTTTTGCCAGAGAAATGTGAGGGAAAGAGTCTGTAAAATACAACGTCTGAGGAGTCATGTTGTCTTTGAGTGTAATTAAGACAAAACAAGAGTCTGAGGTCCAACAGAGGGACGAAGTGGTCAGTTGTGTCTCAGGGGTCATCAAAAATGAGTCTCCTAGCTGGTCAGCAGGATCTGAAGTCACATGAGCAGTGCAGTGTAGACGTTGTTCAGACATGAAACAAGTTGTGGGTGGGAGTCTGTCTCTGGCCATTTTGAAGGAGAGACTGCTGGTGTTGAGAGTCTAGCAGAAACCACTCAAATACGTACAGTAAATCTGGTGTGAGAGAAACAAGGGTGTCTGAATCGTCTGTTTGTTTCGAGACGAGCAGACCCTGAGTGCCACAACTGAGCATCAGTCTAAATTTTAGTATCAAGTCCCTGGCCAGCAAGTTTACTGGACAGGAGGCTGACAACAAAAACTGATGTTCATGTGTAATCTGGTCAAAAGGATCTATAATTTTGAGGGGAGCTGTGATTGCTTCAGGAATAGCCTGACCGGATGCTCCTGTTGAATGTACTATTTTACCTGAGAGTGGCGCGCTAGGAAAACATTTTTTCATGATCAGAGATTGTGTTGCTCCTGAATCCACAAGAAATTTAATTGGATTGTTCTGAACCAACACTGTCAACATAGGTAACTTCAGATACGCTGACTGAGTGCATTTGTAATATGTTGGAATGATCTCGCTTGTGTCTGATGGAAAAACAGGTGTGTGTTCTCATACTAGTCCTGGGTCCTGGTCTCCCGGCACTAGTCAGGTGGAGTAACCTCCTCTCCGGCCTCTGCCCCCCGGATGCCCAAAACCACGTCCACCGCGTCGGTGTGGGCTTGGGTAAAAAGTCTGTTCATTTTGTGGGTGTGTTTAGTTTGGCCCGAACTGTTGGTACCTCTGGTCTTGTGGTCTTGATTGGAACGGTGGGCGACCCCTTCCATGCCACTGATTTCTTTTGTGGGGGCAGTTTCGGACCCAATGGTCGAGATCTTCACACAGGAAACAAGGACAAGGTCCAGCTGGGTCGTTCTAGTGTTGATAAGGCTGGACAGGTTGCTGCTGGGGTGTTGGTGGTTGAGGTAGTTGGGCAGCAGCTGTATTTAACGTCATCTGTGTGGCTGCTTGTAGCAGCGTGAGCTGGGCCTCTTCAGTTTGTCTCTGCTTTTTCCTTTGGGTGGAGGTCTGCTCTGCTGTGAGTTGATCCCAGGCGTGTCTGGTGTGTCTGAGGAGCTCATTCAGCCGGACACCAGTTTTCCAACCAATGTAGGTGGATTGAACAGCTTTGCGGATTGGTGGGAGAAGTCCAGTCATTAGAGATTGGCAGAAAATAATCTCAAAAGACGCTACTTGAGGGGCTTCTCGCCAGTCATCATTATCGATGGGAATACCAGAGTGGGTTCTGAAGATGGGCAGCAGTTTATTAGCATAGTCTTGTGGGGCTTCATCTGATCTCTGAACAGTGTCTGTGATGGTGGTGAAGCTTGGGGTCTGAGGATACGCTGCAGTGATGCGTTCTGTGATCCTTTCTACTTGTTTGAAATAACTTCAGTTGTCATCATGGTCAGCGTGGACATGGACGATACGTTGTCCGTCGTTCACATCAAATAGTTGAGCCCCGATGTTGCTGATGAACCCAATCCTGTACACAGAAGCCAGTATCATTTTGAGCTCAGCCAGTGTGGGTCAGACCACTTCTATCATGTTTATCATGGCAGCAGCTACAGCAGCTCCTCCTTGTGCCAGGTCAGGCAAGTGTTTGCTCGCCATCTCAATCAGGGCCGCCTTGGGCCAGGCTTGGTACACCAGTTGAGGGCTGTCTGGTCCCCCAACCTCCAGCATTGGGTTGGTGTGTAGATTTTTGTGGTTGTCTCTTTCCTCCTTTGAGCTGGAGGGCACATTATCAGAGTTATTTTCTTTGCTTTCCACAGGTTGAAATGCAGCTGCTGATTTTCTGCGTCTGCTCTCCTCGTTTTCTTGTGTCATTGCTTTAATTTGTTCTTGAAGTTGATTAACTGTGGCCATGAGCTCTTTTTTCCTTGCTGCTAATCTTGTAGTGACTCCTGAGGGCTTAGGTTTTGCCTTGTCGGTGGGAGGTTCAGTTACGACGGGGTCTGCCAACAGGTTCGAGGGTCCCTCATCTTTTTCTTCTGAGCCGGACTCTGATCCGGGTCCCTGATAGTCATCATCTGAGTCGAGGGCCCAAGTGGGTTTTGGTGGTGGGAGCAGCTGAGCTTGACCGTTGGTGGGTAATTTTTGTGATTTTTCCTTCTTCCTTTTTGCTGATACAGGTAGGGCGTAAGTTGGTGGGTCGACAAGACCAGCCAGAGAGGGGTACAGTGGTGCCACGGGAGACATAGGTCCACAGGACTCCGGGGTATGTGGAAGAGAAGACGAGAAAAACATTTAATTTGTCCTTAAGCGGTTCCTTTTTCTTTTCTGCCCGAGTTTCTAATATTTTTTGTGAATTTGTCATCGTCTCATTTTTTAGAGCCAATTTGGTCGCCTTTTCAACTTTTTGAGTCATCTGGTACATTTTAGACGCTGTTTTTTTGTGTTAGGGATTTGGACTGGTTTTTCCATAATTTAAATGCTTGCTCATGGTTCTGCATAGCTACAAACATGTCCTGTGGTATTTTCTTCATATTACACATTTTTTGTTTTTTTCTTAATTGTTCTTCCAATTTTTGAATTTCTTCGGGGTCATAGGAACCATTTTTTGGAAAATTAAATTTAGAATGCCACTGTGAAATAAAACTGAAGACACAAATCTCCATGTAATCTACGCATACGGTCCGCCTCGGGACCGCAAGGAATATAATCCTATTTATTTATTTCTCGGTCCCTTATCGGGACCTTCCTCGATTTGTTTATACAAATCTACCTCGGTTTTATTTTTAAAACCTATTTCGTTATACACTATTATTTCTCAGTCCCTTATCGGGACCTACCTCGATTTGTTTGTACAAATCTACCTCGGTCTTATTTTCTAAAACCTACTTTGTTATATATTAAAAAGTTTCAGTTTACTTTAAGTAGTTGTTTTTTGTTGTCTCAGTCTGGTTCGGATTCTGTCGAGGTCGAATCCTCTCAATGGAAAAAAAAAAAACAGAACGTCACCTCGCTCTCAAAGACTAACAGAGGTTTAGAGGAAGAATCCAGCAATTCCTAGTGATCAGCCCCGTCCTGGGTCCACCGAGTGGACGGACCAGCTATGAATCCTGATCATGATGCCAAATTGTGGAGTTTACTAAACCTATTGTTTAATAAATTTTAGACTGAGAACTTCAACAAAAATAAAAAGCGAAGTTTTATTGGTTTCTTCTGCAGAAGGAGAAAACACATGAACAAGCATGCAGCCTAAGAGTTCTGTGTATTCTGAAAAAACATGAGCAATACGGCTTCATTTATACACACCTTCACACGTAACAGAACTTGTTTTTTACAACAGGCGTTAACCTCATTTGCAGTCTTATCAGGGTAAAAACAGACAGTACGTTTGTGGTCAGTGTGACTGGTTCTCGAGCTGGGTTTCGTACTGACAGGCTTGTGAGACTCAGAAAAAAAAAGGTTTCACACACTGATGTTGGAGGACTGCAACTGCTGCAGTCCAGATAAGCTTAAAGTGTAGCGATATAAAGTAAATGAATAATAAAAGTGATAATAAAATTGATGAACAAAATAAACTGGTATCAATGTTTTCATTTCCACATTGCTCTCGACGGTCACCCATTTCACTCCTCTTCAATCATCACCGAACCTTTGTATACGAGTCTGGGGGTAACCACAAGGAGAAATTGATGTTTTTTGTGATTAATTCTCCTTAGACCCCTGTGACTCTGGGGGCAACCTGTCTGCGCAAACACAACCCCCAGATTGATTGGAGACGTAAGGAGATCTTGGGGTAGTCCGAGGAGTGTTTATCGACCTGCTTATTCGAGGCATCAATCCTGTGAAGGACCAGACTCCAATGAGGACAAAAAAGTGTTCAAAGTAGAAAAAAGGTTTCAGTTTTAATTCTTCCAAAAATAGTTAACAAAGCCTAAAAACTTTAGGCAAGAATAAATCAAAAGGTAAGTAACAAATTTGGATCCAAACTGACTGAGATCAACTGAACTCTAACTGAACACAAAAAAAACCCCTCCCCTTCAAACAAACAAAAGGCTGCTTAAATAGAGGTGGAGTAACCCAAGTCTACCACATGAGGGAGGCACAACATGACAAAGAACAAATAAATACAAAATAAACTAAAGCATCCTATGAAACAAATAAAGCAAAACTAACTTTAACTTAACACAAACAATAAGTGAATATTTAAGTGACAAAATTAACTATTGAGATCAACTTGAAACAAGTCTCCCCCTTCGGTCTTTCAGAAAATGGTTTGCTCCAGGTTTCCTCCTCCAGCTGGTTTATATCAGCAGCACCTCAAACAAAAAACAAGTGTAAGTAAACCATTCAGACAGACATTAACTAAATGAAATGACCAACTTAGACTATAAGCTGTAATATAAAGAAAAAATAAATACTAACACGATATCGTGGTGGTAGGAGCATCCACCACACACTCCCCCTCCTCTGAAGGTTCGCTGGCGCAGCGGGACAAGTAGTCAGCCGTAATATTTTGTCTGCCAGGGATGTGTTGCACCTCAAACTTGTAGGGCTGCATGGCAAGGTACCAGCGGGTTATTCGACTATTGGTATCCTTCATCTTCCCCAGTCATTTTAAAGCTTTGTGGTCAGTTTCCAATACAAATTGTCTCCCCAGGAGATAATAGTGGAGTGAGTCCAAAGCCCACTTTATAGCCAGGCATTCCTTCTCTATTGTTGAATAACGGGTTTCTCTTGGAAAAAGATTACGGCTGATGAAGGCGATTGGATGACGATCACTTGGAGAACCCTGAAGCAGAACAGCACCAAGACCTTTATCCGATGCATCGGTTTGTAAAATAAACTCCTGCTGGAAGTCAGGGCAATGGAGCACAGGATCTTTACTTAAGGCCTGTTGAATATCTCTGAATGCTTGCTTAGCTTCTTCAGACCACTGTAGAATATTCGGGCCCTAAAGACTGGTCATGTCTGTAAGAAGAGAAGCTCTAGCAGAGTAATTAGGGATAAATCTGTGATACCAACCAGACATACCCAAGAAGGATTTAAGTTGTTTTCTTGTCTGGGGAAGGGGGCAGGACTGGATGGCTTCAATTTTTTTAATTTGTGGCTTCACCAATCCTCCTCCGATGACAAAGCCAAGATACTCCGTTTCCCTCTTTGCTATAGCACACTTGGTTGAATTCACTGTTAATCCTGCTTTCTGGAGACACTCAAAGATCACTTGCAGATGTTGCAGGTGTTCATCCCAGCAGCTGCTGTAAACAATGATGTCATCTAGATATGCAGAGGCAAAATGTGAGAGGCCATTGAGTACCTTATCCATTAGGCGTTGGAATGTGGCAGGAGCCCCGTGCAGTCCAAACGGCATCACTCTGAAGTGGTAAAGGCCCCATGGTGTTCTGAAAGCCGTCAGCTCTTTGGACCTGGGAGAGAGT
>NC_056515.1:5497246-5498285 GCF_014905685.2 Nematolebias whitei | reverse complement strand
GCTGACGGGGCAGCTAACTTACTTAAAGGAGGACACGAAGGGAGACAGGTCATGAAGCCTTAGGACAAGGACAATCCAGAGACACCGACAAGACACCAAGAGGCTGAATATATACAGACACTAACAAGGTGAAATGAATGACACCTGCGGTGATTAGAATTAGACACAGGTGCAACAGTGCTGGAACACAGGAGGAGAAATGCTGAGGGGTGACAGGCAAACATGAGAGAAAACACAACATGTAAGACAAGACCCCAGAAACCCTAGAGGACCCCCCTCTCAAGGGATGGCCCCTGAAAGCCCAAAGTAGAGCACCAAAGGAAAAAAGAAAAGCCGACAGGTAGGAACCTGGGAAAACACAGAAACCAGAAACCCCCCTTGGTCAAGGTCAGGATGGTCAGGAGACCTTCCACGGCAAGCCAGAGGATCCGGGGGGCGTCCTGATGACCATCCATCAGCAGGCCAGAGGTCTGGCGGGCGGCCAGGAGACCACCCATTTATGGCCAGTGGGGAGACCACAACTGCAGGTGAGGAGACCCCTGGGACAGCTGCAGCTTGATGGGCAAGGACCTCTGGACGGGCAAGGACCTCAGGACGAGCAAGGACCTCAGGACGAGCGAGGACCTCAGGACGAGCGAGGACCTCTGGACGAGCGAGGACCTCAGAATGAGCGAGGACCTCTGGACGAGCGAGAACCTCTGGACGAGCGAGAACCTCTGGACGAGCGAGGACCTCTGGACGAGCAAGGACCTCTGGACGAACGAGGGCCTCGGGAGCGAGGACCTCTGGATGAGCGAAGGCCTCGGGAGCGAGGACCTCTGGATGATCGAGGGCCTCTGGAGGAGCGAGGACCTCTGGATGATCGAGGGCCTCTGGAGGAGCGAGGACCTCTGGATGAGCGAGGACCTCTGGACGAGCGAGGACCTCTGGACGAGCGAAGACCTCGGGAGCGAAGACCTCTGGATGAGCGAGGGCCTCGGGAGCGAAGACCTCTGGATGAGCGAGGGCCTCGGGAGCGAAGACCTCTGGATGAGCGAGG